>NC_092092.1:4376476-4438788 GCF_045679555.1 Salvelinus alpinus
TGAGAGACATCCTTGTGATGTTTTTCCGCCATATTGTTTTTACCTACACTGTAAAAGGGGGTTAACTGCGATGACTGTAGCATACAGGCAGCTTGGTGGCAAGTACAATTTTGTGATTCATATCACAGTACACGCTACTGTAATATAAATATGGTATCAACGCGAGTAATGTTTAATGCCACACAGAATAATACTGTAAAATGTACTGTATTATATACTGTAAAATAGTAAATGACACCGTAATCATTAACGAGTTCATGGATGAATGAATGATATTTGTTGAGGGGACATGGGGAGAGGCAGGAAGCAGGTTGGCTGCTAAGGTAAAGTGTCTACACATTTCAGTATATTCATGAATATTTTAGTGTTTAATATCATTTGCACATCTAGACACCATAACAAAGGCCTCCAAACCGGCAGAAATGACAGGATATTGCAGATCAACAGGAAATTAAACCACTTAAGGTTTTAGACTTGCTACCATTCCATACTGCTGAGGCACTATAATCACATAAGAGGTATTATGGTACAGAATTCTCACTCACGGGTGCAACAAATATAGCCTCTTAAAAGGCACGACTCAAAATATGTTAATGAGCCGAAAACAATTCCATACACCCACTAGTGATCAGAAGGTTTTCTGGCACTCCAAAGATTTGATGCGGTACTGTATTCTGTGGGGTGGAATTACAGGATAATTCAAAATACAGCAATTATTTCCCCGCCCATAACATTTCCCACAATGCACAATCGAACATTGAGAGAGAGAGAGACAAGGAGAGAGGACACGGTGTTAGAACATTGAGAGAGAGACAAGGAGAGAGGACAGGGTCTTAGAACATTGAGAGAGAGACAAGGAGAGGACACGGTGTTAGAACATTCAGAGAGAGACAAGGAGAGGACACGGTGTTAGAACATTCAGAGAGAGACAAGGAGAGGACAGGATGTTAGAACATTGAGAGAGAGACAAGGAGAGGACAGGGTGTTAGAACATTGAGAGAGAGACAAGGAGAGGACAGGGTGGTAGAACATTGAGAGAGAGACAAGGAGAGGACAGGATGTTAGAACATTGAGAGAGAGACAAGGAGAGGACAGGGTGTTAGAACACTGAGAGAGAGACAAGGAGAGAGGACACAGTGTTAGAACATTGAGAGAGAGACAAGGAGGGGACAGGGTGGTAGAACATTGAGAGAGAGACAAGGAGAGAGGACAGGGTGTTAGAACATTGAGAGAGAGACAAGGAGAGAGGACAGGGTGGTAGAACATTGAGAGAGAGACAAGGAGAGGGGACAGGGTGTTAGAACATTGAGAGAGAGACAAGGAGAGAGGACAGGGTGTTAGAACATTGAGAGGAAGACAAGGAGAGAGGGCAGGGTGTTAGAACATTGAGAGAGAGACAAGGAGAGGGGACAGGGTGGTAGAACATTGAGAGAGAGACAGGGAGAGGACACAGTGTTAGAACATTGAGAGAGAGACAAGGAGAGAGGACAGGGTGTTAGAACATTGAGAGAGAGACAAGGAGAGAGGACAGGGTGGTAGAACATTGAGAGAGAGACAAGGAGAGAGGACACAGTGTTAGAACATTGAGAGAGAGACAAGGAGGGGACAGGGTGGTAGAACATTGAGAGAGAGACAAGGAGAGAGGACAGGGTGGTAGAACATTGAGAGAGAGACAAGGAGGGGACAGGGTGGTCGAACATTGAGAGAGAGACAAGGAGGGGACAGGGTTGTAGAACATTGAGAGAGAGACAAGGAGGGGACAGGATGTTAGAACATTGAGAGAGAGACAAGGAGAGGACAGAGTGTTAGAACATTGAGAGAGAGACAAGGAGAGGGCAGGGTGTTAGAACACTGAGAGAGAGACAAGGAGAGGACAGGGTGTTAGAACATTGAGAGAGAGACAAGGAGAGGACAGGGTGTTAGAACATTGAGAGAGAGACAAGGAGAGGGCAGGGTGTAAGAACATTGAGAGAGAGACAAGGAGAGAGGACAGGGTGGTAGAACACTGAGAGAGAGACAAGGAGAGAGGACACAGTGTTAGAACATTGAGAGAGAGACAAGGAGGGGACAGGGTGGTAGAACATTGAGAGAGAGACAAGGAGAGAGGACACAGTGTTAGAACATTGAGAGAGAGACAAGGAGGGGACAGGGTGGTAGAACATTGAGAGAGAGACAAGGAGAGGACAGGGTGTTAGAACATTGAGAGAGAGACAAGGAGAGGACAGGGTGTTAGAACATTGAGAGAGAGACAAGGAGAGAGGACAGGGTGGTAGAACATTGAGAGAGAGACAAGGAGAGGACAGGGTGGTAGAACATTGAGAGAGAGACAAGGAGAGAGGACAGGGTGTTAGAACATTGAGAGAGAGACAAGGAGAGGACAGGGTGTAAGAACATTGAGAGAGAGACAAGGAGAGGACAGGGTGTTAGAACATTGAGAGAGAGACAAGGAGAGAGGACAGAGTGTTAGAACATTGAGAGAGAGACAAGGAGAGAGGACAGGGTGGTAGAACATTGAGAGAGAGACAAGGAGAGGACAGGATGTTAGAACATTGAGAGAGAGACAAGGAGAGGACAGGGTGTTAGAACATTGAGAGAGAGACAAGGAGAGAGGACAGGGTGGTAGAACATTGAGAGAGAGACAAGGAGAGGACAGGGTGGTAGAACATTGAGAGAGAGACAAGGAGAGAGGACAGGGTGGTAGAACACTGAGAGAGAGACAAGGAGAGAGGACAGGGTGTTAGAACATTGAGAGAGAGACAAGGAGAGAGGACACAGTGTTAGAACATTGAGAGAGAGACAAGGAGAGGACAGGGTGGTAGAACATTGAGAGAGAGACAAGGAGGGGACAGGGTGGTAGAACATTGAGAGAGAGACAAGGAGGGGACAGGGTGGTAGAACATTGAGAGAGAGACAAGGAGGGGACAGGATGTTAGAACATTGAGAGAGAGACAAGGAGAGGGCAGGGTGTTAGAACATTGAGAGAGAGACAAGGAGGGGACAGGGTGTTAGAACACTGAGAGAGAGACAAGGAGAGAGGACAGGGTGGTAGAACATTGAGAGAGAGACAAGGAGAGAGGACAGGATGTTAGAACATTGAGAGAGAGACAATGAGAGAGGACAGGGTGTTAGAATATTGAGAGAGAGACAAGGAGAGGGCAGGGTGTTAGAACATTGAGAGAGAGACAAGGAGAGGACAGGGTGTTAGAACATTGAGAGAGAGACAAGGAGAGAGGGCAGGGTGTTAGAACATTGCGAGAGAGACAAGGAGAGGGCAGGGTGTTAGAACATTGAGAGAGAGACAAGGAGAGGACAGGGTGTTAGAACATTGAGAGAGAGACAAGGAGAGGGGGCAGGGTGTAAGAACATTGAGAGAGAGACAAGGAGAGGACAGGGTGTTAGAACATTGAGAGAGAGACAAGGAGAGAGGGCAGGGTGTTAGAACATTGAGAGAGAGACAAGGAGAGAGGACAGGGTGGTAGAACATTGAGAGAGAGACAAGGAGAGGACAGGATGTTAGAACATTGAGAGAGAGACAAGGAGAGGACAGGGTGTTAGAACATTGAGAGAGAGACAAGGAGAGAGGACAGGGTGGTAGAACATTGAGAGAGAGACAAGGAGAGGACAGGGTGGTAGAACATTGAGAGAGAGACAAGGAGAGAGGACAGGGTGGTAGAACACTGAGAGAGAGACAAGGAGAGAGGACAGGGTGTTAGAACATTGAGAGAGAGACAAGGAGAGAGGACACAGTGTTAGAACATTGAGAGAGAGACAAGGAGAGGACAGGGTGGTAGAACATTGAGAGAGAGACAAGGAGGGGACAGGGTGGTAGAACATTGAGAGAGAGACAAGGAGGGGACAGGGTGGTAGAACATTGAGAGAGAGACAAGGAGGGGACAGGATGTTAGAACATTGAGAGAGAGACAAGGAGAGGGCAGGGTGTTAGAACATTGAGAGAGAGACAAGGAGGGGACAGGGTGTTAGAACACTGAGAGAGAGACAAGGAGAGAGGACAGGGTGGTAGAACATTGAGAGAGAGACAAGGAGAGAGGACAGGATGTTAGAACATTGAGAGAGAGACAATGAGAGAGGACAGGGTGTTAGAATATTGAGAGAGAGAGACAGGGAGAGGGCAGGGTGTTAGAACATTGAGAGAGAGACAAGGAGAGGACAGGGTGTTAGAACATTGAGAGAGAGACAAGGAGAGAGGGCAGGGTGTTAGAACATTGAGAGAGAGACAAGGAGAGGGCAGGGTGTTAGAACATTGAGAGAGAGACAAGGAGAGGACAGGGTGTTAGAACATTGAGAGAGAGACAAGGAGAGGGGGCAGGGTGTAAGAACATTGAGAGAGAGAGACAAGGAGAGGACAGGGTGTTAGAACATTGAGAGAGAGACAAGGAGAGGGCAGGGTGTTAGAACATTGAGAGAGAGACAAGGAGAGGACAGGATGTTAGAACATTGAGAGAGAGACAAGGAGAGAGGGCAGGGTGTTAGAACATTGAGAGAGAGACAAGGAGAGGGCAGGGTGTTAGAACATTGAGAGAGAGACAAGGAGAGGACAGGGTGTTAGAACATTGAGAGAGAGAGACAAGGAGAGGACAGGGTGGTAGAACATTGAGAGAGAGACAAGGAGAGAGGACAGGGTGGTAGAACATTGAGAGAGAGACAAGGAGAGGGGACAGGGTGTTAGAACATTGAGAGAGAGACAAGGAGAGAGGACAGGGTGTTAGAACATTGAGAGGAAGACAAGGAGAGAGGGCAGGGTGTTAGAACATTGAGAGAGAGACAAGGAGAGGGGACAGGGTGGTAGAACATTGAGAGAGAGACAGGGAGAGGACACAGTGTTAGAACATTGAGAGAGAGACAAGGAGAGAGGACAGGGTGTTAGAACATTGAGAGAGAGACAAGGAGAGAGGACAGGGTGGTAGAACATTGAGAGAGAGACAAGGAGAGAGGACACAGTGTTAGAACATTGAGAGAGAGACAAGGAGGGGACAGGGTGGTAGAACATTGAGAGAGAGACAAGGAGAGAGGACAGGGTGGTAGAACATTGAGAGAGAGACAAGGAGGGGACAGGGTGGTCGAACATTGAGAGAGAGACAAGGAGGGGACAGGGTTGTAGAACATTGAGAGAGAGACAAGGAGGGGACAGGATGTTAGAACATTGAGAGAGAGACAAGGAGAGGACAGAGTGTTAGAACATTGAGAGAGAGACAAGGAGAGGGCAGGGTGTTAGAACACTGAGAGAGAGACAAGGAGAGGACAGGGTGTTAGAACATTGAGAGAGAGACAAGGTGAGGACAGGGTGTTAGAACATTGAGAGAGAGACAAGGAGAGGGCAGGGTGTAAGAACATTGAGAGAGAGACAAGGAGAGAGGACAGGGTGGTAGAACACTGAGAGAGAGACAAGGAGAGAGGACACAGTGTTAGAACATTGAGAGAGAGACAAGGAGGGGACAGGGTGGTAGAACATTGAGAGAGAGACAAGGAGAGAGGACACAGTGTTAGAACATTGAGAGAGAGACAAGGAGGGGACAGGGTGGTAGAACATTGAGAGAGAGACAAGGAGAGGACAGGGTGTTAGAACATTGAGAGAGAGACAAGGAGAGGACAGGGTGTTAGAACATTGAGAGAGAGACAAGGAGAGAGGACAGGGTGGTAGAACATTGAGAGAGAGACAAGGAGAGGACAGGGTGGTAGAACATTGAGAGAGAGACAAGGAGAGAGGACAGGGTGTTAGAACATTGAGAGAGAGACAAGGAGAGGACAGGGTGTAAGAACATTGAGAGAGAGACAAGGAGAGGACAGGGTGTTAGAACATTGAGAGAGAGACAAGGAGAGAGGACAGAGTGTTAGAACATTGAGAGAGAGACAAGGAGAGAGGACAGGGTGGTAGAACATTGAGAGAGAGACAAGGAGAGGACAGGATGTTAGAACATTGAGAGAGAGACAAGGAGAGGACAGGGTGTTAGAACATTGAGAGAGAGACAAGGAGAGGACAGGGTGTTAGAACATTGAGAGAGAGACAAGGAGAGAGGACAGAGTGTTAGAACATTGAGAGAGAGACAAGGAGAGAGGACAGGGTGGTAGAACATTGAGAGAGAGACAAGGAGAGGACAGGATGTTAGAACATTGAGAGAGAGACAAGGAGAGGACAGGGTGTTAGAACATTGAGAGAGAGACAAGGAGAGAGGACAGGGTGGTAGAACATTGAGAGAGAGACAAGGAGAGGACAGGGTGGTAGAACATTGAGAGAGAGACAAGGAGAGAGGACAGGGTGGTAGAACACTGAGAGAGAGACAAGGAGAGAGGACAGGGTGTTAGAACATTGAGAGAGAGACAAGGAGAGAGGACACAGTGTTAGAACATTGAGAGAGAGACAAGGAGAGGACAGGGTGGTAGAACATTGAGAGAGAGACAAGGAGGGGACAGGGTGGTAGAACATTGAGAGAGAGACAAGGAGGGGACAGGGTGGTAGAACATTGAGAGAGAGACAAGGAGGGGACAGGATGTTAGAACATTGAGAGAGAGACAAGGAGAGGGCAGGGTGTTAGAACATTGAGAGAGAGACAAGGAGGGGACAGGGTGTTAGAACACTGAGAGAGAGACAAGGAGAGAGGACAGGGTGGTAGAACATTGAGAGAGAGACAAGGAGAGAGGACAGGATGTTAGAACATTGAGAGAGAGACAATGAGAGAGGACAGGGTGTTAGAATATTGAGAGAGAGACAAGGAGAGGGCAGGGTGTTAGAACATTGAGAGAGAGACAAGGAGAGGACAGGGTGTTAGAACATTGAGAGAGAGACAAGGAGAGAGGGCAGGGTGTTAGAACATTGCGAGAGAGACAAGGAGAGGGCAGGGTGTTAGAACATTGAGAGAGAGACAAGGAGAGGACAGGGTGTTAGAACATTGAGAGAGAGACAAGGAGAGGGGGCAGGGTGTAAGAACATTGAGAGAGAGACAAGGAGAGGACAGGGTGTTAGAACATTGAGAGAGAGACAAGGAGAGAGGGCAGGGTGTTAGAACATTGAGAGAGAGACAAGGAGAGAGGACAGGGTGGTAGAACATTGAGAGAGAGACAAGGAGAGGACAGGATGTTAGAACATTGAGAGAGAGACAAGGAGAGGACAGGGTGTTAGAACATTGAGAGAGAGACAAGGAGAGAGGACAGGGTGGTAGAACATTGAGAGAGAGACAAGGAGAGGACAGGGTGGTAGAACATTGAGAGAGAGACAAGGAGAGAGGACAGGGTGGTAGAACACTGAGAGAGAGACAAGGAGAGAGGACAGGGTGTTAGAACATTGAGAGAGAGACAAGGAGAGAGGACACAGTGTTAGAACATTGAGAGAGAGACAAGGAGAGGACAGGGTGGTAGAACATTGAGAGAGAGACAAGGAGGGGACAGGGTGGTAGAACATTGAGAGAGAGACAAGGAGGGGACAGGGTGGTAGAACATTGAGAGAGAGACAAGGAGGGGACAGGATGTTAGAACATTGAGAGAGAGACAAGGAGAGGGCAGGGTGTTAGAACATTGAGAGAGAGACAAGGAGGGGACAGGGTGTTAGAACACTGAGAGAGAGACAAGGAGAGAGGACAGGGTGGTAGAACATTGAGAGAGAGACACGGAGAGAGGACAGGATGTTAGAACATTGAGAGAGAGACAATGAGAGAGGACAGGGTGTTAGAATATTGAGAGAGAGAGACAGGGAGAGGGCAGGGTGTTAGAACATTGAGAGAGAGACAAGGAGAGGACAGGGTGTTAGAACATTGAGAGAGAGACAAGGAGAGAGGGCAGGGTGTTAGAACATTGAGAGAGAGACAAGGAGAGGGCAGGGTGTTAGAACATTGAGAGAGAGACAAGGAGAGGACAGGGTGTTAGAACATTGAGAGAGAGACAAGGAGAGGGGGCAGGGTGTAAGAACATTGAGAGAGAGAGACAAGGAGAGGACAGGGTGTTAGAACATTGAGAGAGAGACAAGGAGAGGGCAGGGTGTTAGAACATTGAGAGAGAGACAAGGAGAGGACAGGATGTTAGAACATTGAGAGAGAGACAAGGAGAGAGGGCAGGGTGTTAGAACATTGAGAGAGAGACAAGGAGAGGGCAGGGTGTTAGAACATTGAGAGAGAGACAAGGAGAGGACAGGGTGTTAGAACATTGAGAGAGAGAGACAAGGAGAGGACAGGGTGGTAGAACATTGAGAGAGAGACAAGGAGAGGGCAGGGTGTTAGAACATTGAGAGAGAGACAAGGAGAGGACAGGGTGTTAGAACATTGAGAGAGAGACAAGGAGAGGGGGCAGGGTGTAAGAACATTGAGAGAGAGACAAGGAGAGGACAGGGTGTTAGAACATTGAGAGAGAGACAAGGAGAGAGGACAGGATGTTAGAACATTGAGAGAGAGACAATGAGAGAGGACAGGGTGGTAGAACATTGAGAGAGAGACAAGGAGAGGACAGGGTGGTAGAACATTGAGAGAGAGACAAGGACAGGACAGGGTGTTAGAACATTGAGAGAGAGACAAGGAGAGGACAGGGTGTAAGAACATTGAGAGAGAGACAAGGAGAGGACAGGGTGGTAGAACACTGAGAGAGAGACAAGGAGAGGGGACAGGGTGTTAGAACATTGAGAGAGAGACAAGGAGAGAGGACAGGGTGTTAGAACATTGAGAGAGAGACAAGGAGAGGACAGGGTGTTAGAACATTGAGAGAGAGACAAGGAGGGGACAGGGTGTTAGAACACTGAGAGAGAGACAAGGAGAGGGCAGGGTGTTAGAACATTGAGAGAGAGACAAGGAGAGGGCAGGGTGTTAGAACATTGAGAGAGAGACAAGGAGAGAGGACAGGGTGTTAGAACATTGAGAGAGAGACAAGGAGAGGACAGGGTGTTAGAACATTGAGAGAGAGACAAGGAGAGGACAGGGTGTTAGAACATTGAGAGAGAGACAAGGAGAGGGCAGGGTGTTAGAACATTGAGAGAGAGACAAGGAGAGGACAGGGTGTTAGAACATTGAGAGAGAGAGACAGGGAGAGGGGGCAGGGTGTAAGAACATTGAGAGAGAGACAAGGAGAGAGGACAGGGTGGTAGAACATTGAGAGAGAGACAAGGAGAGAGGACAGGGTGGTAGAACACTGAGAGAGAGACAAGGAGAGAGGACAGGGTGGTAGAACATTGAGAGAGAGACAATGAGAGAGGACAGGGTGGTAGAACATTGAGAGAGAGACAAGGAGAGAGGACAGGGTGGTAGAACATTGAGAGAGAGACAAGGAGAGAGGACAGGGTGGTAGAACATTGAGAGAGAGACAAGGAGAGAGGACAGGGTGGTAGAACACTGAGAGAGAGACAAGGAGAGAGGACAGGGTGTTAGAACATTGAGAGAGAGACAAGGAGAGAGGACAGGGTGGTAGAACATTGAGAGAGAGACAAGGAGAGGACAGGGTGGTAGAACATTGAGAGAGAGACAAGGAGAGAGGGCAGGGTGTTAGAACATTGAGAGAGAGACAAGGAGAGGGCAGGGTGTTAGAACATTGAGAGAGAGACAAGGAGAGGACAGGGTGTTAGAACATTGAGAGAGAGACAAGGAGAAGGGGCAGGGTGTAAGAACATTGAGAGAGAGACAAGGAGAGGACAGGGTGTTAGAACATTGAGAGAGAGACAAGGAGAGGGCAGGGTGTTAGAACATTGAGAGAGAGACAAGGAGAGGACAGGATGTTAGAACATTGAGAGAGAGACAAGGAGAGAGGGCAGGGTGTTAGAACATTGAGAGAGAGACAAGGAGAGGGCAGGGTGTTAGAACATTGAGAGAGAGACAAGGAGAGGACAGGGTGTTAGAACATTGAGAGAGAGAGACAAGGAGAGGACAGGGTGGTAGAACATTGAGAGAGAGACAAGGAGAGAGGACAGGATGTTAGAACATTGAGAGAGAGACAATGAGAGAGGACAGGGAAGTAGAACATTGAGAGAGAGACAAGGAGAGGACAGGGTGTTAGAACATTGAGAGAGGACAGGGTGTTAGAACATTGAGAGAGAGACAAGGAGGGGACAGGGTGGTAGAACATTGAGAGAGAGACAAGGAGAGGACAGGGTGTTAGAACATTGAGAGAGAGACAAGGAGAGGACAGGGTGTAAGAACATTGAGAGAGAGACAAGGAGAGGACAGGGTGGTAGAACACTGAGAGAGAGACAAGGAGAGGGGACAGGGTGTTAGAACATTGAGAGAGAGACAAGGAGAGAGGACAGGGTGTTAGAACATTGAGAGAGAGACAAGGAGAGGACAGGGTGTTAGAACATTGAGAGAGAGACAAGGAGGGGACAGGGTGTTAGAACACTGAGAGAGAGACAAGGAGAGGGCAGGGTGTTAAAACATTGAGAGAGAGACAAGGAGAGGGCAGGGTGTTAGAACATTGAGAGAGAGACAAGGAGAGAGGACAGGGTGTTAGAACATTGAGAGAGAGACAAGGAGAGGACAGGGTGTTAGAACATTGAGAGAGAGACAAGGAGAGGACAGGGTGTTAGAACATTGAGAGAGAGACAAGGAGAGGGCAGGGTGTTAGAACATTGAGAGAAAGACAAGGAGAGGACAGGGTGTTAGAACATTGAGAGAGAGACAAGGAGAGGGGGCAGGGTGTAAGAACATTGAGAGAGAGACAAGGAGAGAGGACAGGGTGGTAGAACATTGAGAGAGAGACAAGGAGAGAGGACAGGGTGGTAGAACACTGAGAGAGAGACAAGGAGAGAGGACAGGGTGGTAGAACATTGAGAGAGAGACAATGAGAGAGGACATGGTGGTAGAACATTGAGAGAGAGACAAGGAGAGAGGACAGGGTGGTAGAACATTGAGAGAGAGACAAGGAGAGAGGACAGGGTGGTAGAACATTGAGAGAGAGACAAGGAGAGAGGGCAGGGTGTTAGAACATTGAGAGAGAGACAAGGAGGGGACAGGGTGGTAGAACATTGAGAGAGAGACAAGGAGAGA
This sequence comes from Salvelinus alpinus, assembly GCF_045679555.1. Lineage (NCBI taxonomy): Eukaryota > Metazoa > Chordata > Actinopteri > Salmoniformes > Salmonidae > Salvelinus > Salvelinus alpinus. The sequence continues at coordinate 4,387,444 of NC_092092.1, forward strand.
GGACAGGGTGTTAGAACATTGAGAGAGAGACAAGGAGAGAGGACAGGGTGGTAGAACATTGAGAGAGAGACAAGGAGAGGGGACAGGGTGTTAGAACATTGAGAGAGAGACAAGGAGAGAGGACAGGGTGTTAGAACATTGAGAGGAAGACAAGGAGAGAGGGCAGGGTGTTAGAACATTGAGAGAGAGACAAGGAGAGGGGACAGGGTGGTAGAACATTGAGAGAGAGACAGGGAGAGGACACAGTGTTAGAACATTGAGAGAGAGACAAGGAGAGAGGACAGGGTGTTAGAACATTGAGAGAGAGACAAGGAGAGAGGACAGGGTGGTAGAACATTGAGAGAGAGACAAGGAGAGAGGACACAGTGTTAGAACATTGAGAGAGAGACAAGGAGGGGACAGGGTGGTAGAACATTGAGAGAGAGACAAGGAGAGAGGACAGGGTGGTAGAACATTGAGAGAGAGACAAGGAGGGGACAGGGTGGTCGAACATTGAGAGAGAGAAAAGGAGGGGACAGGGTTGTAGAACATTGAGAGAGAGACAAGGAGGGGACAGGATGTTAGAACATTGAGAGAGAGACAAGGAGAGGACAGAGTGTTAGAACATTGAGAGAGAGACAAGGAGAGGGCAGGGTGTTAGAACACTGAGAGAGAGACAAGGAGAGGACAGGGTGTTAGAACATTGAGAGAGAGACAAGGAGAGGACAGGGTGTTAGAACATTGAGAGAGAGACAAGGAGAGGGCAGGGTGTAAGAACATTGAGAGAGAGACAAGGAGAGAGGACAGGGTGGTAGAACACGGAGAGAGAGACAAGGAGAGAGGACACAGTGTTAGAACATTGAGAGAGAGACAAGGAGGGGACAGGGTGGTAGAACATTGAGAGAGAGACAAGGAGAGAGGACACAGTGTTAGAACATTGAGAGAGAGACAAGGAGGGGACAGGGTGGTAGAACATTGAGAGAGAGACAAGGAGAGGACAGGGTGTTAGAACATTGAGAGAGAGACAAGGAGAGGACAGGGTGTTAGAACATTGAGAGAGAGACAAGGAGAGAGGACAGGGTGGTAGAACATTGAGAGAGAGACAAGGAGAGGACAGGGTGGTAGAACATTGAGAGAGAGACAAGGAGAGAGGACAGGGTGTTAGAACATTGAGAGAGAGACAAGGAGAGGACAGGGTGTAAGAACATTGAGAGAGAGACAAGGAGAGGACAGGGTGTTAGAACATTGAGAGAGAGACAAGGAGAGAGGACAGAGTGTTAGAACATTGAGAGAGAGACAAGGAGAGAGGACAGGGTGGTAGAACATTGAGAGAGAGACAAGGAGAGGACAGGATGTTAGAACATTGAGAGAGAGACAAGGAGAGGACAGGGTGTTAGAACATTGAGAGAGAGACAAGGAGAGAGGACAGGGTGGTAGAACATTGAGAGAGAGACAAGGAGAGGACAGGGTGGTAGAACATTGAGAGAGAGACAAGGAGAGAGGACAGGGTGGTAGAACACTGAGAGAGAGACAAGGAGAGAGGACAGGGTGTTAGAACATTGAGAGAGAGACAAGGAGAGAGGACACAGTGTTAGAACATTGAGAGAGAGACAAGGAGAGGACAGGGTGGTAGAACATTGAGAGAGAGACAAGGAGGGGACAGGGTGGTAGAACATTGAGAGAGAGACAAGGAGGGGACAGGGTGGTAGAACATTGAGAGAGAGACAAGGAGGGGACAGGATGTTAGAACATTGAGAGAGAGACAAGGAGAGGGCAGGGTGTTAGAACATTGAGAGAGAGACAAGGAGGGGACAGGGTGTTAGAACACTGAGAGAGAGACAAGGAGAGAGGACAGGGTGGTAGAACATTGAGAGAGAGACAAGGAGAGAGGACAGGATGTTAGAACATTGAGAGAGAGACAATGAGAGAGGACAGGGTGTTAGAATATTGAGAGAGAGACAAGGAGAGGGCAGGGTGTTAGAACATTGAGAGAGAGACAAGGAGAGGACAGGGTGTTAGAACATTGAGAGAGAGACAAGGAGAGAGGGCAGGGTGTTAGAACATTGAGAGAGAGACAAGGAGAGGGCAGGGTGTTAGAACATTGAGAGAGAGACAAGGAGAGGACAGGGTGTTAGAACATTGAGAGAGAGACAAGGAGAGGGGGCAGGGTGTAAGAACATTTAGAGAGAGACAAGGAGAGGACAGGGTGTTAGAACATTGAGAGAGAGACAAGGAGAGAGGACAGGGTGGTAGAACATTGAGAGAGAGACAAGGAGAGAGGGCAGGGTGTTAGAACATTGAGAGAGAGACAAGGAGAGAGGACAGGGTGGTAGAACATTGAGAGAGAGACAAGGAGAGGACAGGATGTTAGAACATTGAGAGAGAGACAAGGAGAGGACAGGGTGTTAGAACATTGAGAGAGAGACAAGGAGAGAGGACAGGGTGGTAGAACATTGAGAGAGAGACAAGGAGAGGACAGGGTGGTAGAACATTGAGAGAGAGACAAGGAGAGAGGACAGGGTGGTAGAACACTGAGAGAGAGACAAGGAGAGAGGACAGGGTGTTAGAACATTGAGAGAGAGACAAGGAGAGAGGACACAGTGTTAGAACATTGAGAGAGAGACAAGGAGAGGACAGGGTGGTAGAACATTGAGAGAGAGACAAGGAGGGGACAGGGTGGTAGAACATTGAGAGAGAGACAAGGAGGGGACAGGGTGGTAGAACATTGAGAGAGAGACAAGGAGGGGACAGGATGTTAGAACATTGAGAGAGAGACAAGGAGAGGGCAGGGTGTTAGAACATTGAGAGAGAGACAAGGAGGGGACAGGGTGTTAGAACACTGAGAGAGAGACAAGGAGAGAGGACAGGGTGGTAGAACATTGAGAGAGAGACAAGGAGAGAGGACAGGATGTTAGAACATTGAGAGAGAGACAATGAGAGAGGACAGGGTGTTAGAATATTGAGAGAGAGAGACAGGGAGAGGGCAGGGTGTTAGAACATTGAGAGAGAGACAAGGAGAGGACAGGGTGTTAGAACATTGAGAGAGAGACAAGGAGAGAGGGCAGGGTGTTAGAACATTGAGAGAGAGACAAGGAGAGGGCAGGGTGTTAAAACATTGAGAGAGAGACAAGGAGAGGACAGGGTGTTAGAACATTGAGAGAGAGACAAGGAGAGGGGGCAGGGTGTAAGAACATTGAGAGAGAGAGACAAGGAGAGGACAGGGTTGTTAGAACATTGAGAGAGAGACAAGGAGAGGGCAGGGTGTTAGAACATTGAGAGAGAGACAAGGAGAGGACAGGATGTTAGAACATTGAGAGAGAGACAAGGAGAGAGGGCAGAGTGTTAGAACATTGAGAGAGAGACAAGGAGAGGGCAGGGTGTTAGAACATTGAGAGAGACAAGGAGAGGACAGGGTGTTAGAACATTGAGAGAGAGAGACAAGGAGAGGACAGGGTGGTAGAACATTGAGAGAGAGACAAGGAGAGGGCAGGGTGTTAGAACATTGAGAGAGAGACAAGGAGAGGACAGGGTGTTAGAACATTGAGAGAGAGACAAGGAGAGGGGGCAGGGTGTAAGAACATTGAGAGAGAGACAAGGAGAGGACAGGGTGTTAGAACATTGAGAGAGAGACAAGGAGAGAGGACAGGATGTTAGAACATTGAGAGAGAGACAATGAGAGAGGACAGGGTGGTAGAACATTGAGAGAGAGACAAGGAGAGGACAGGGTGGTAGAACATTGAGAGAGAGACAAGGACAGGACAGGGTGTTAGAACATTGAGAGAGAGACAAGGAGAGGACAGGGTGTAAGAACATTGAGAGAGAGACAAGGAGAGGACAGGGTGGTAGAACACTGAGAGAGAGACAAGGAGAGGGGACAGGGTGTTAGAACATTGAGAGAGACACAAGGAGAGAGGACAGGGTGTTAGAACATTGAGAGAGAGACAAGGAGAGGACAGGGTGTTAGAACATTGAGAGAGAGACAAGGAGGGGACAGGTTGTTAGAACACTGAGAGAGAGACAAGGAGAGGGCAGGGTGTTAGAACATTGAGAGAGAGACAAGGAGAGGGCAGGGTGTTAGAACATTGAGAGAGAGACAAGGAGAGAGGACAGGGTGTTAGAACATTGAGAGAGAGACAAGGAGAGGACAGGGTGTTAGAACATTGAGAGAGAGACAAGGAGAGGACAGGGTGTTAGAACATTGAGAGAGAGACAAGGAGAGGGCAGGGTGTTAGAACATTGAGGGAGAGACAAGGAGAGGACAGGGTGTTAGAACATTGAGAGAGAGAGACAGGGAGAGGGGGCAGGGTGTAAGAACATTGAGAGAGAGACAAGGAGAGAGGACAGGGTGGTAGAACATTGAGAGAGAGACAAGGAGAGAGGACAGGGTGGTAGAACACTGAGAGAGAGACAAGGAGAGAGGACAGGGTGGTAGAACACTGAGAGAGAGACAAGGAGAGAGGACAGGGTGTTAGAACATTGAGAGAGAGACAAGGAGAGAGGACAGGGTGGTAGAACATTGAGAGAGAGACAAGGAGAGGACAGGGTGGTAGAACATTGAGAGAGAGACAAGGAGAGAGGGCAGGGTGTTAGAACATTGAGAGAGAGACAAGGAGAGGGCAGGGTGTTAGAACATTGAGAGAGAGACAAGGAGAGGACAGGGTGTTAGAACATTGAGAGAGAGACAAGGAGAAGGGGCAGGGTGTAAGAACATTGAGAGAGAGACAAGGAGAGGACAGGGTGTTAGAACATTGAGAGAGAGACAAGGAGAGGGCAGGGTGTTAGAACATTGAGAGAGAGACAAGGAGAGGACAGGGTGTTAGAACATTGAGAGAGAGACAAGGAGAGAGGGGCAGGGTGTTAGAACATTGAGAGAGAGACAAGGAGAGAGGACAGGGTGTTAGAACATTGAGAGAGAGACAAGGAGAGGACAGGGTGTTAGAACATTGAGAGAGAGAGACAAGGAGAGAGGACAGGGTGGTAGAACATTGAGAGAGAGACAAGGAGAGAGGACAGGATGTTAGAACATTGAGAGAGAGACAATGAGAGAGGACAGGGTGGTAGAACATTGAGAGAGAGACAAGGAGAGGACAGGGTGTTAGAACATTGAGAGAGAGACAAGGAGAGAGGACAGGGTGTTAGAACATTGAGAGAGAGACAAGGAGGGGACAGGGTGGTAGAACATTGAGAGAGAGACAAGGAGAGGACAGGGTGGTAGAACATTGAGAGAGAGACAAGGAGAGAGGACAGGGTGTTAGAACATTGAGAGAGAGACAAGGAGAGGACAGGGTGTAAGAACATTGAGAGAGAGACAAGGAGAGGACAGGGTGGTAGAACACTGAGAGAGAGACAAGGAGAGGGGACAGGGTGTTAGAACATTGAGAGAGAGACAAGGAGAGAGGACAGGGTGTTAGAACATTGAGAGAGAGACAAGGAGAGGGACAGGGTGTTAGAACATTGAGAGAGAGACAAGGAGGGGACAGGGTGGTAGAACATTGAGAGAGAGACAAGGAGAGGGCAGGGTGTTAGAACATTGAGAGAGAGACAAGGAGGGGACAGGGTGGTAGAACATTGAGAGAGAGACAAGGAGGGGACAGGGTGGTAGAACATTGAGAGAGAGACAAGGAGAGAGGACAGGGTGGTAGAACATTGAGAGAGAGACAAGGAGAGGACAGGGTGTTAGAACATTGAGAGAGAGACAAGGAGGGGACAGGGTGTTAGAACATTGAGAGAGAGACAAGGAGAGGGCAGGGTGTTAGAACATTGAGAGAGAGACAAGGAGAGGACAGGGTGTTAGAACATTGAGAGAGAGACAAGGAGAAGGGGCAGGGTGTAAGAACATTGAGAGAGAGACAAGGAGAGGACAGGGTGTTAGAACATTGAGAGAGAGACAAGGAGAGGGCAGGGTGTTAGAACATTGAGAGAGAGACAAGGAGAGGGCAGGGTGTTAAAACATTGAGAGAGAGACAAGGAGAGGGCAGGGTGTTAGAACATTGAGAGAGAGACAAGGAGAGGACAGGGTGTAAGAACATTGAGAGAGAGACAAGGAGGGGACAGGGTGTTAGAACATTGAGAGAGAGACAAGGAGAGGGCAGGGTGTTAAAACATTGAGAGAGAGACAAGGAGAGGGCAGGGTGTTAGAACATTGAGAGAGAGACAAGGAGAGAGGACAGGGTGTTAGAACATTGAGAGAGAGACAAGGAGAGGACAGGGTGTTAGAACATTGAGAGAGAGACAAGGAGAGGACAGGGTGTTAGAACATTGAGAGAGAGACAAGGAGAGAGGACAGGGTGGTAGAACATTGAGAGAGAGACAAGGAGAGAGGACAGGGTGGTAGAACATTGAGAGAGAGACAAGGAGAGAGGACAGGGTGGTAGAACATTGAGAGAGAGACAAGGAGAGAGGACAGGGTGGTAGAACACTGAGAGAGAGACAAGGAGAGAGGACAGGGTGGTAGAACATTGAGAGAGAGACAAGGAGAGAGGACAGGGTGGTAGAACATTGAGAGAGAGACAAGGAGAGAGGACAGGGTGGTAGAACACTGAGAGAGAGACAAGGAGAGAGGACAGGGTGTTAGAACATTGAGAGAGAGACAAGGAGGGGACAGGGTGGTAGAACATTGAGAGAGAGACAAGGAGGGGACAGGGTGGTAGAACATTGAGAGAGAGACAAGGAGAGAGGACAGGGTGTTAGAACATTGAGAGAGAGACATGGAGAGGACAGGGTGTAAGAACATTGAGAGAGAGACAAGGAGAGGACAGGGTGTTAGAACATTGAAAGAGAGACAAGGAGAGAGGACAGGGTGTTAGAACATTGAGAGAGAGACAAGGAGAGAGGACAGGGTGGTAGAACATTGAGAGAGAGACAAGGAGAGGACAGGGTGGTAGAACATTGAGAGAGAGACAAGGAGAGAGGACAGGGTGGTAGAACACTGAGAGAGAGACAAGGAGAGAGGACAGGGTGTTAGAACATTGAGAGAGAGACAAGGAGAGAGGACAGGGTGTTAAAACATTGAGAGAGAGACAAGGAGGGGACAGGGTGGTAGAACATTGAGAGAGAGACAAGGAGAGGGCAGGGTGTTAGAACATTGAGAGAGAGACAAGGAGGGGACAGGGTGGTAGAACATTGAGAGAGAGACAAGGAGGGGACAGGGTGGTAGAACATTGAGAGAGAGACAAGGAGAGAGGACAGGGTGGTAGAACATTGAGAGAGAGACAAGGAGAGGACAGGGTGTTAGAACATTGAGAGAGAGACAAGGAGGGGACAGGGTGGTAGAACATTGAGAGAGAGACAAGGAGAGGGCAGGGTGTTAGAACATTGAGAGAGAGACAAGGAGAGGACAGGGTGTTAGAACATTGAGAGAGAGACAAGGAGAAGGGGCAGGGTGTAAGAACATTGAGAGAGAGACAAGGAGAGGACAGGGTGTTAGAACATTGAGAGAGAGACAAGGAGAGGGCAGGGTGTTAGAACATTGAGAGAGAGACAAGGAGAGGACAGGATGTTAGAACATTGAGAGAGAGACAAGGAGAGAGGGCAGGGTGTTAGAACATTGAGAGAGAGACAAGGAGAGGGCAGGGTGTTAGAACATTGAGAGAGAGACAAGGAGAGGACAGGGTGTTAGAACATTGAGAGAGAGAGACAAGGAGAGGACAGGGTGGTAGAACATTGAGAGAGAGACAAGGAGAGAGGACAGGATGTTAGAACATTGAGAGAGAGACAATGAGAGAGGACAGGGTGGTAGAACATTGAGAGAGAGACAAGGAGAGGACAGGGTGTTAGAACATTGAGAGAGAGACAAGGAGAGAGGACAGGGTGTTAGAACATTGAGAGAGAGACAAGGAGGGGACAGGGTGGTAGAACATTGAGAGAGAGACAAGGAGAGGACAGGGTGTTAGAACATTGAGAGAGAGACAAGGAGAGGACAGGGTGTAAGAACATTGAGAGAGAGACAAGGAGAGGACAGGGTGGTAGAACACTGAGAGAGAGACAAGGAGAGGGGACAGGGTGTTAGAACATTGAGAGAGAGACAAGGAGAGAGGACAGGGTGTTAGAACATTGAGAGAGAGACAAGGAGAGGACAGGGTGTTAGAACATTGAGAGAGAGACAAGGAGGGGACAGGGTGTTAGAACACTGAGAGAGAGACAAGGAGAGGGCAGGGTGTTAAAACATTGAGAGAGAGACAAGGAGAGGGCAGGGTGTTAGAACATTGAGAGAGAGACAAGGAGAGAGGACAGGGTGTTAGAACATTGAGAGAGAGACAAGGAGAGGACAGGGTGTTAGAACATTGAGAGAGAGACAAGGAGAGGACAGGGTGTTAGAACATTGAGAGAGAGACAAGGAGAGGGCAGGGTGTTAGAACATTGAGAGAGAGACAAGGAGAGGACAGGGTGTTAGAACATTGAGAGAGAGACAAGGAGAGGGGGCAGGGTGTAAGAACATTGAGAGAGAGACAAGGAGAGAGGACAGGGTGGTAGAACATTGAGAGAGAGACAAGGAGAGAGGACAGGGTGGTAGAACACTGAGAGAGAGACAAGGAGAGAGGACAGGCTGGTAGAACATTGAGAGAGAGACAATGAGAGAGGACATGGTGGTAGAACATTGAGAGAGAGACAAGGAGAGAGGACAGGGTGGTAGAACATTGAGAGAGAGACAAGGAGAGAGGACAGGGTGGTAGAACATTGAGAGAGAGACAAGGAGAGAGGACAGGGTGGTAGAACACTGAGAGAGAGACAAGGAGAGAGGACAGGGTGTTAGAACATTGAGAGAGAGACAAGGAGAGAGGACAGGGTGTTAGAACATTGAGAGAGAGACAAGGAGGGGACAGGGTGGTAGAACATTGAGAGAGAGACAAGGAGAGAGGACAGGGTGTTAGAACATTGAGAGAGAGACAAGGAGGGGACAGGGTGGTAGAACATTGAGAGAGAGACAAGGAGGGGACAGGGTGGTAGAACATTGAGAGAGAGACAAGGAGAGAGGACAGGGTGTTAGAACATTGAGAGAGAGACATGGAGAGGACAGGGTGTAAGAACATTGAGAGAGAGACAAGGAGAGGACAGGGTGTTAGAACATTGAAAGAGAGACAAGGAGAGAGGACAGGGTGTTAGAACATTGAGAGAGAGACAAGGAGAGAGGACAGGGTGGTAGAACATTGAGAGAGAGACAAGGAGAGGACAGGGTGGTAGAACATTGAGAGAGAGACAAGGAGAGAGGACAGGGTGGTTGAACACTGAGAGAGAGACAAGGAGAGAGGACAGGGTGTTAGAACATTGAGAGAGAGACAAGGAGAGAGGACAGGGTGTTAAAACATTGAGAGAGAGACAAGGAGGGGACAGGGTGGTAGAACATTGAGAGAGAGACAAGGAGAGGGCAGGGTGTTAGAACATTGAGAGAGAGACAAGGAGGGGACAGGGTGGTAGAACATTGAGAGAGAGACAAGGAGGGGACAGGGTGGTAGAACATTGAGAGAGAGACAAGGAGAGAGGACAGGGTGGTAGAACATTGAGAGAGAGACAAGGAGAGGACAGGGTGTTAGAACATTGAGAGAGAGACAAGGAGGGGACAGGGTGGTAGAACATTGAGAGAGAGACAAGGAGAGGACAGGGTGTTAGAACATTGAGAGAGAGACAAAGTAAGGGCCTATGTTGACCAGAAAGGTGTTGCTTTGAAAAGTGAAGGACTTCAGACATCATCACTTTCTCTCCCTTTCCTCAGTGCTTAGAGCTTAGTGCATCTGTCTGTCTATCTATCTGTCTATGTCAGAGTATTCCTTTGATGTATCATACCAGGCATTCTGTTCAAAGGTCTAACCTTCTCTGGGTTAGGGTTAAGGTCATTCGTTTTGTTCAAAGGTCTAACCTTCTCTGGGCCTCTTCTTTGAAATGATAATGGGAGAATCACAATTGCACACGCCTCACTTCCTCTCACCCCTTTGACCTTCTCCTCCAATGGGTTTTGAGAAGGAGATGAGGAGATGAGGAGAGAGGACGTGCAGATTGTCTCCTGGTTATAGTACTGAGCTCAGCTGCAGGAGGAGCCGAGGGCAGACTGACCCAAACTGACACACCCACACACACACCACCAACACACACACACGCATGCACGCGCAACCACACACAAAGATGGTCGTGCAGAGCCACGCACACACACACACACACACACACACACACACACACACACACCACACGCCTGGACAAAAGGAACACCTACGTGAGAATGCTGTTCATTGACTACAGCTCAACGTTCAACACCATAGTGCCCTCAAAGCTCATCACTAAGCTAAGGATCCTGGGACTAAACACCTCCCTCTGCAACTGGATCCTGGACTTCCTGACAGGCTGAACCAGAGTGGTAAGGGTAGGTAACACATCCACCACGCTGATCCTCAACACGGGAACACAAAGGGGTGCGTGCTTAGTCCCCTCCTGTACTCCCTGTTCACCCATGACTGGGTGGCAAAGCAAGACTCATTAAGTTTGCCGATGACACAACTGTGGTAGGCCGGATCACTGACCACGACGAGAACGCCTATAGGGAGGAGGTCAGAGACCTGGCAGTGTGGTGCCAGGACAGCAACCTCTCCCTCAACGTGATCAAGACAAAGGAGATGATCGGGAACTACAGGAAAAGGAGAGCCGAGCACGCCCCTATTCTCATCGACGGGGCTGCAGCGGAGCAGGTCGAGAGCTTCAAGATCCTTGGTGTCCACATCACCAACGAACTATCATCGTCCAAACACACCAAGACAGTCGTGAAGGGGGCACAACAAAACCTATTCCCTCTCAGGAGACTGAAAATATTTGGCATGGGTCCTTAGATCAACAAAAAGTTTAACAGCTGCACCATCGAGAGCATCCTGACTGGCTGCGTCACCGCCTGGTATGGCAACTGCTCGGCCTCCAACCGCAAGGCGCTACAGAGGGTAGCGTGAACGGCCCAGTACATCACTGGGGCCAAGCTTCCTGCCATCCAGGACTTCTACACAAGGCGGTGTCAGAGGAAGGCCCTAAAAATTGCCAAAGACTCCATCCACCCTAGTCATAGACTGTTCTCTCTTCTACCACACGGCAAGCGGTACAGAAGCACCAAGTCTAGGTCCAAAAGGCTTCTTAACAGCTTCTACCCCCAAGCCATAATACTGCTGAACAGCTAATCAAATGGTCAACCGGACTATTAATATTGACACCCCCCTCCCCCCTTTTTTTTTACACTGCTGCTACTTGCTGTTTATTATCTATGCATAGCCACTTCACCCCTACCTACATGTACAAATGACCTCGACCAACCTGTACCCCCGCACATTGATTCAGTACCGGTACCTCCTGTATAGAGCCTCGTTATGTTTATGTAATCTTATTGTGTTACTTTTAATTTTAAATTTTTTACATTCGTTTATTCAGCAAATATTTTCTTAACTCTATTTCTTGAACTGAATTGTTGGTTAAGGGCTTGCAAGTAAGCATTTCATGGTAAGGTCTACACCTGTTGTATTCAGCATTTCATGGTAAGGTCTACACCTGTTGTATTCAGCATTTCATGGTAAGGTCTACACCTGTTGTATTCGGCGCATGTGACAATAAATACATTTCTACCAGCATTTCACATGTGCAACCAGATGAAAAACAACTCTAGACCACCTTTACACCACACACAGAGACGCGTACGAAGCTCTCCCTCGCCCTCCATTTGGCAAATCTGACCATAATTCTATCCTCCTGATTCCTGCTTACAAGCAAACCAAGCAAAAACGAAAGCAGGAAGTACCGTTGACTCACTCAACACCGAGCTGATCAGATGACGTGGATGCTACGCTACAGGACTGTTTTGCTAGCACAGACAGGAATATGTTCATCCAATGGCATTGAAGAGTATAACATCTCAGTCACCGGCTTCATCAATAAGTGCACTGACGACGTCGTCCCCACAGAGACCATACGTACACATCCCAACCAGAAGCCAGGGATTACAGGCAACATCCTCACCGAGCTAAAGGCTAGAGCTGGACACTAATCCGGACGCTTATAAGAAATCCTGCTATGCCCTCAGATGAACCATCAAACAGGCACCAGCTGTTCCGGAAGACTGTGTGATCACTTTCCATAGCCGATGTGAGCAAGACCTTTAAACAGGTCAACATTCACGAGGAACGCACGACCAGACCGTGTACTCAAAGCATGCACGGACCAACTGGCAAGTGTCTTCAATGTCATTTTCAACCTCTCCCTGACCGAAGGTGCCCTAGTCTAGCAGGACATAATTGGGACATGTTGCCCTAGCCTAGAGGGGTTGGGTTAAATGCGGAAGACATATTTCAGTTGAATACATTCAGCTGGACAACTGACTAGGTATCCCCCTTTCCCCTTACGCAGACATAATAGGGACATGTTGCCCTAGCCTAGCATGACATAAAAGGGACATTTTACCCTAGCCTAGCATGACATAATAGGGACATGTTTCCCTAGCCTAGCATGACATAAAAGAGACATTTTGCCCTAGCCTAGCATGACATAAAGGGGACATGTTACCCTAGCCTAGCATGACAAAATAGGGACAAGTTGCCCTAGCCTAGCATAACATAATAGGGACAAGTTGCCCTAGCATAACATAATAGGGACAAGTTGCCCTAGCCTAGCATGACATAATAGGGACTAGTTGTCCTAGCCTAGTATGATGTAATAGGGATACGTTACCCTAGCCTAGCATGACAAAATAGGGACAAGTTGCCCTAGCCTAGCATGACATAATAGGGACTAGTTTTCCTAGCCTAGCATGACATAATAGGGTCAAGTTGCCCTAGCCTAGCATGACATAATAGGGACAAGTTGCCCTAGCCTAGCATGACATAATAGGGATACGTTACCCTAGCCTAGCATGACATAATAGGGACAGGTTACTCTAGCCTAGTATGACGTAATAGGGACACGTTACCCTAGCCTAGCATGACATAATAGGGACAAGTTGCCCTAGCCTAGCATGACATAATAGGGACTAGTTGTCCTAGTCTAGCATGACATAATAGGGTCAAGTTGCCCTAGCCTAGCATGACATAATAGGGACAAGTTGCCCTAGCCTAGCATGACATAATAGGGATACGTTACCCTAGCCTAGCATGACATAATAGGGACAGGTTGCTCTAGCCTAGTATGACGTAATAGGGACACGTTACCCTAGCCTAGCATGACATAATAGGGACAAGTTGCCCTAGCCTAGCATGACATAATAGGGATACGTTACCCTAGCCTAGCCTAGCCTAGCATGACTTCTCTAGCTGGAAGTAGAGGGGGGAATACATGCCTACACAACCCAGAAAGAGCTTCCTGTCCAGCCCAATGAATTATTGTCTATTGCATATGCCATAGGCAACAGTATATGACATGATGACACAGTATGCAGATCATTATAAAGATTCAGTGACAACAGCACAGTTCTTTGTATTGTATTGCCAAGGATAAAACACAGCCTGAGCTGGAACCCACCAACGCACAATCTGCAAGAGGAGAGCGTGAATACACACTCACACAGAGGCACACACACACACACACACACACACACACACACACACACACACACTGAGACACACACACAGAGACACACACACAGACACACAGACATACACACACACACACACACACACACACACACACACACACACACAAAGACACACACGCACACACAGACACTCACACACACGTCTCTTTTGTTGTCAGCAGCACCAGCGTAGGCAGGCAGGAGAGAGGAGACACACAGGGAGGCAGGTGGACCATATCCAAGCCTTATTACTGGCTGTAATTACACACAGCTGAGCCCTAGCTGCTAGAGCAGAGCACGCAGTCAGAGACAAGCCTGCCTGGAACGCCACGAGAGGACGTGACATTCATGCTGTACACAACGTTGATATGTCCTACGTCCACACATGTCCAGACCACAGGAGGCTGGTGGCACCGTCATTGGGGAGGACGGGCTCGTGGTAATGACCGGAGCGGAATCGGTGGAATGTCATCGAACACAGGGTTCCCACTTGGTTCCCAGGTGTTTGATTCCATTCCATCTGCCCCGTTCCGGACATTATTATGAGCCCGTTCTCTCCCTCAGCAGCCTCCAACACACCGGAACATATGCTTGATTAATCAAAAATACATAAACCTCTAATATTGTGTACACACTGATGATACATGCTGAAAAGGGCATGGTTATCCCAGATAGCATCCACGGAGACCATAAGATACCCAGGCATGATGCTCTGTTCCCAGTCTCTACCTCCACTACACTAACCCGCCATTTTGTCTCGTGTCTATACTCAAAGCCTTTTCACTCCACCTTGCTTAAAATGACGTTGGTACTGAATCTTCATCATCCAGGAATTCTGAAGCCTGTACTGAAATATACTGTATAAACTAATGTAACTTTACAGAATAATGAAGAACGGTGAGAGTTGGTCCCCCGGGTGGCGCAGCGGTCTTAGGCACTGCATCACAGTGCTAAAGGCGTCACTACAGACCCTGGTTTGATTCCAGGCTGTATCACAACCCGGCCGTGATTGGGAGTCTCATAGGGTGGCACACAATTGGCCCGGCGTCATCTGGGTTTGGCCGGGGTAGGCCATCATTGTAAATAAGAATATGTTCTTAACTGACTTGCATAGTTAAAAATAAATAAATAAATCATTATAAATATAAAACATGTAAAAGATGATGGTTCTATAAATATGAACTGGCAGATGGTATATTTGATGGCCAGCGCTGTGGCGACTCTGAATGGACTGTAGACAGACAGCGTCTGTATCCTGCTCTGATTGACTGTCCCCAGTGTGTTGGGTGTTGCGACCTGCTGATGTCGAAGGAAGGCACACACACATACACATATACACACACACACACACACACACACACACACACACACACACACACACACACACACACACACACACACACACACACACACACACACACACACACACACACACACAAACACACACACTCACGTGCACCTGCGTCCAGCAGAGGCTGGTAAAGTTAATTGCAGACTAATTAGATAGCTGGGATCACTGCATGGTCGTCAGACTGCTCATTACTCATCACTGATTGGACGACTGTTGCCGGGCCGTTGCCAAAGGTGGAGTGCGAGACGGCTGGGTCTCAGGTTGCAGATGGGAGGGGCTGTGGGGTGGCAAACATGAAACCTGTTGAACAATAAGGTCTAGTGTACACCCTGTAGCGTTGTAGAGACAGAGACGTCCAGAGCTATATGTCTCGGGGGGGGGAGGGGTCATGGACATGGTAAGATGAGTCTGATTGGAGAGTTGGCCGGCTGGCCAACACCTTTTAACATTTTTGGGGGAAGAGATATGGATATGGGCGATTCAGGGAAAATATGGTTTTCTCATCGTAACTCGGTCCGTTTAGTTTCTGTTAACAACGTGTAACCATGGTTGTCCGTGAGCAACATGTCCGTACATCCATCCGTCCATCCATCCATCCTCTGAAAGCATTCTGGGGAGAGTGTCTGTATCCCAAATCGCACCCTATTCCCCATAAGTGCACTACTTTTGAACAGAACCTAATGGGCCCTAGTGAAGGGTAGTGAACTACATAAGGGAATAGGGTGCCATTTTGGACGAACACATTGTATTTTTACCGCGACGGTTTTCAAAGTCAGGATGAAATTAATTTTCAAACCAAATCAAATCAAATTGTATTTGTCACATGTGCCGAATACAACAGGTGTAGGTAGACCTTACATTTACATTTAAGTCATTTAGCAGACGCTCTTATCCAGAGCGACTTACAAATTGGAAAGTTCATACATATTCATCCTGGTCCCCCCGTGGGGAATGAACCCACAACCCTGGCGTTGCAAGCGCCATGCTCTACCAACTGAGCCACACGGGACCTTACAGTGAAATGCTCACTATCAAGCCCTTAACCAACAACGCAGTTTTAAGAAAAATACCTAAGAGATAAAAATAACAAATAATTAAAGAGCAGCAGTATATAACAGTAGCGAGGCTATATACAGGGGGTACTGGTACAGAGTCACCGTGGAGGCTATATACAGGGTGTTACGGTACAGAGTCAATGTGGAGGCTATATACAGGGTGTTACGGTACAGAGTCAATGTGGAGGCTATATACAGGGTGTTACGGTACAGAGTCAATGTGGAGGCTATATACAGGGGGTACTGGTACAGAGTCAATGTGGAGGCTATATACAGGGGGTACTGGTACAGAGTCAATGTGGAGGCTATATACAGGGGGTACTGGTACAGAGTCAATGTGGAGGCTATATACAGGGTGTTACGGTACAGAGTCACCGTGGAGGCTATATACAGGGTGTTACGGTACAGAGTCAATGTGGAGGCTATATACAGGAGGTACTGGTACAGAGTCAATGTGGAGGCTATATACAGGGGGTACTGGTACAGAGTAAATGTGTAGGCTATATACAGGGGGTACCGGTACAGAGTCAATGTGGAGGCTATATACAGGGGGTACCGGTACAGAGTCAATGTGCGGGTGCACCGGTTAGTTGAGGTAATTGAGATAACATGTACATGTAGGTAGAGTTATTAAAGTGACTATGCATAGATAATAACAGAGAGTAGCAGCAGCGTAGAAGAGAGGGGGGGGGGGGGGGGGGGGGGGGTTAGATGCAAATTGCAGGTCCGTTGCTGAGTTGAATTTCAAGTTATTAGGCGTTTTTATTTTCATAGAGAACATCCATTTTCCGATATAGCTATAATGGCAGTTTAGACTTTGTGACCTTCTCTGACCTGTGTTTATTTTCTAATTTGGCACAGCTTTCTGCTCCTATTCATCTCAGGGTGTACAATACAAAACAATAGGAACCATATGGATCTGATCTGTTGTAATGGCATGGGACGTACACACACACCCCCCCCCCCCCCAAAAAAAAACAATGACAATTTCTCTCAACCATGTGGCATATAGGCTTTTTTTAGGTGAGCTCTGATGTCGACCTGTCATAAGCAGCGGACACTTTTTTTTCAAAGGCAGGGATGCAAAATATGTATCTTGTCCATTCCTAGCCTCTCCGGGCTGCTGTTGGAGAGATGTATCACTGTGGCGCTACACCAACATTCAGTCAAAAAAATTATGTAACATAAATCATGTAGCAGATATATGGTAGAAAGAGTACGTGGACTTTTCAGTAGCCTACAGGCTAGAGATGAAGGCAGGGACGGATGAAAATGTATGACAATGCAATGAGACTGAAACTTTTTTACATCATGATCAGGTTTCTCTGATCAAATAGCCTGATCTAAAATGGCGCCCAATCAAATGAAAAAAAAAAATTGCACTGACATGTTAACAAACAACAACATCCTAAAAAAACAGGACACGGTCAAAGTAAAATGGACAATCAGGCTACTCACAACTGCTGTCCAGTCCAGGAGTTACATCCCGTGGGCTAAATAGTCATGATCAGGGGTTTCAATTTTGAAGTTTGTAGGGTAGTAAGGGGTAACTAACTCCCTGGGGTAACTGCCCCCCCCCCCCCCCCCGTAATTCACATAAAGACCACAAGAAGTCACCAAATTATTTCCCCAACACTTTCCCTGGCTGTCACTGTTCTTACCGAACAGAAAATGTCCTCTGCGTCATCACAACTTTTGAAGATATTTCAACAAAACGATGTTGTGATAAGTTGTAGATATACAGTGGGGAGAACAAGTATTTGATACACTGCCGATTTTGCAGGTTTTCCTACTTACAAAGCATGTAGAGGTCTGTAATTTTTATCATAGGTACACTTCAACTGTGAGAGACGGAATTTAAAATAAAAATCCAGAAAATCACATTGTATGATTTTTAAGTAATTAATTCGCATTTTATTGCATGACATAAGTATTTGATACATCAGAAAAGCAGAACTTAATATTTGGTACAGAAACCTTTGTTTGCAATTACAGAGATCATACGTTTCCTGTAGTTCTTGACCAGGTTTGCACACACTGCAGCAGGGATTTTGGCCCACTCCTCCATACAGACCTTCTCCAGATCCTTCAGGTTTCGGGGCTGTCGCTGGGCAATACGGACTTTCAGCTCCCTCCAAAGATTTTCTATTGGGTTCAGGTCTGGAGACTGGCTAGGCCACTCCAGGACCTTGAGATGCTTCTTACGGAGCCACTCCTTAGTTGCCCTGGCTGTGTGTTTCGGGTCGTTGTCATGCTGGAAGACCCAGCCACGACCTATCTTCAATGCTCTTACTGAGGGAAGGAGGTTGTTGGCCAAGATCTCGCGATGCATGGCCCCATCCATCCTCCCCTCAATACGGTGCAGTCATCCTGTCCCCTTTGCAGAAAAGCATCCCCAAAGAATGATGTTTCCACCTCCAAGCTTCACGGTTAGGATGGTGTTCTTGGGGTTGTACTAATCCTTCTTCTTCCTCCAAACACGGCGAGTGGAGTTTAGACCAAAAAGCTCTATTTTTGTCTCATCAGACCACATGACCTTCTCCAATTCCTCCTCTGGATCATCCAGATGGTCATTGGCAAACTTCAGACGGGCCTGGACATGCGCTGGCTTGAGCAGGGGGACCTTGCGTGCGCTGCAGGATTTTAATCCATGACGGCGTAGTGTGTTACTAATGGTTTTCTTTGAGACTGTGGTCCCAGCTCTCTTCAGGTCATTAACCAGGTCCTGCCGTGTAGTTCTGGGCTGATCCCTCACCTTCCTCATGATCATTGATGCCCCACGAGGTGAGATCTTGCATGGAGCCCCAGACCGAGGGTGATTGACCGTCATCTTGAACTTCTTCCATTTTCTAATAATTGCGCCAACAGTTGTTGCCTTCTCACCAAGCTGCTTACCTATTGTCCTGTAGCCCATCCCAGCCTTGTGCAGGTCTACAATTTTATCCCTGATGTCCTTACACAGCTCTCTGGTCTTGGCCATTGTGGAGAGGTTGGAGTCTGTTTGATTGAGTGGGTGGACAGGTGTATTTTATACAGGTAACGAGTTCAAACAGGTGCAGTTAATACAGGTAATGAGTGGAGAACAGGAGGGCTTCTTAAAGAAAAACTAACAGGTCTGTGAGAGCCGGAATTCTTACTGGTTGGTAGGTGATCAAATACTTATGTCATGCAATAAAATGCGAATTAATTACTTAAAAATCATACAATGTGATTTTCTGGATTTTTGTTTTAAATTCCGTCTCTCACAGTTGAAGTGTACCTATGATAAAAATTACAGACCTCTACATGCTTTGTAAGTAGGAAAACCTGCAAAATCGGCAGTGTATCAAATACTTGTTCTCCCCACTGTATTCAGTTAGACTTATCTATATATTCATTTTTTTTCAAGTAGGAAAGCCTTACGATAAATAATCCACTTGTTTAAAGAGAAAACATATAATATTTTTTTTGTAAAGTAGCAATATGTTGAAGGAGTGTGTTGGGGGCAATCAGCCCCCCCCCCCCTTACTTGGTGGTAACTGGCCCCTGGGGTGGTTATGAATGTGTTTCTACCTGTCATTTAGACAATGACTATCCAAGTTAGCGCTAATTTATGCTAACTTGCTAGCTAGAAACTTCACTATCAGTAAATAGAAGTACGCATAAGCTGCTAGGAGTACTAGCTAGCAACCTTACTACCAGATTGTCTGAGGTGAAGTACATCAAAACGATAACGTAACTTAGTTTCAGTTGTACATGTTTCCACTGGTGACTGATAGCTTTACAGTTAATGCACCTTCATAGCCTTTTAGCTATTTTACATGTTAGCATTTAGCTAACTACGTTTTTAAGAGTGAGATTTTCAATTGGCATCTATCATCTAACATCATCTCTGTTTTCAGTCACAGGTGAGAACTGGATTAGGTATTGAGCAGTGCAGGAGGATGGGCTCGTGAGTTGTGCTCCAATTTTTACTGGGGATAGTTTTATTTGTGACGTAGAGTAGAGGTACGAATTAGAATCATGCAAAAGCAGAGCATAAGATAGTTGTCACAGTGAGTTAATTAGTTTAAAGAGAAAACATTTTATATTTTTTGTAAAGTAGTAATATGTTGAATGAGTGTGTTGGTTAAGTTAAGTTATTAAATGTTATATTCCAATATTATGTCATGTTATTATTTATATTCCTTTCCAATATTATATTCCAATGAATTTTTTATGAATTTAAAACAATTATTGAAAACTTTTTGCTCCTGAACTTAATTTTAAAAATCTGCTGGGATTTTAAAATCTTGCATTATTTAAATCATATTTAGTGTAATAATGGACTGTCTGGAAAAGGATCAACAAATAAAATAAAAGTGCAGTTGAATTAGAAAGAGTGACGTTACATCGTCTCCTCACAGGGCAGATATTAACGGTTGAATTAGAAAGAGTGACGTTACATCGTCTCCTCACGGGGCAGATATTAACGGTTGAATTAGAAAGAGTGACGTTACATCGTCTCCTCACAGGGCAGATATTAACGGTTGAATTAGAAAGAGTGACGTTACATCGTCTCCTCACAGGGCAGATATTAACGGTTGAATTAGAAAGAGTGACGTTACATCGTCTCCTCACGGTGCAGATATTAACGGTGCCATTTGCAACACCATTTCCTCCCCATGTTTTATATAAATAATTAAAATATAGGACAACTAGACTTATCTTTTAAGTATTAAGAATTTCTAAATTAAACGGATTAAATGGATTTTTAACACACTCGTGTGAAACCCTGTGTCATAATCTTCTACCGGGGCCCAAACATAGACGTTTATGAATGACATATTTTCAACTTTCAATCAGAACTGAAAATTAACCTGATTTCAACATCTGGAAAATAGGTATTATCAACATCCGGAAAATATGTATTTTTAACATCTGGAAAATACATACTTTCACCTTTCATTCATTCTAAATTGATCCTAATGTCAACGTCTGGAAAATACGTATTTTAGACGTCTTTTCAACATCCTTTTGCTTACTGGGACTATTCTTGTGCGGGGCGGCAATTTTTTTGTCTCGCCAAGGCGGCCGAACGGCCAGGAGTGGCCCTGTCCTGGATAGACAGGAAAACAACATACTTCTCCTTAGTACTCTTCTCTTCTAAATAAGAATTGGTTCTTAACTGTTTGCCTAGTTAAAAAAAGGTTGAATACATTTTTTAAATATAAATAAATGTAATTCTTGAATGAGTGCAAACTAAGACTTCTGTATTAAAATGGAACATTACAGAACAGTTAAGTTTACTGTAGTAGTTCATTAGATAATATTATGTCATGTGTTTGTGTACTGTATTTCATGCCTGCTTGCTGTGTGGATAGGGTGTGGTATTTCATAATAGAAAGATGGAGAGGAGGCTGAGGGGGAGAACGCTGAGGGTGAGCTGGGGAGAGGAGGCTGAGGGTGAGCTGTGGAGAGGAGGCTGAGGGTGAGCTGTGGAGAGGAGGCTGAGGGTGAGCTGTGGAGAGGAGGCTGAGGGTGAGCTGTGGAGAGGAGGCTGAGGGTGAGCTGTGGAGAGGAGGCTGAGGGTGAGCTGTGGAGAGGAGGCTGAGGGTGGGGAGAATGAGGGTGAGATGTGGAGAGGAGGCTGAGGGTGGGGAGGCTGAGGGTGAGATGTGGAGAGGAGGCTGAGGGTGAGATGTGGATAGAGTCTCATAGCGGTTTCCAATTCCATCATGTTATTGTTAATTTGAGCAGACATTATTTCAGTGATATGTATACAATGTATTCAGCATTTGAATACAGGGATTTACATTTAAATAACGTTATGAATTGCTCTTGAATTATTGCTAATTGGCGTAATATGAATAAATATATAGCAACCCTCACAGGAAAATCTTCAGAACCTCAAATGAGACTTAAGGAAATTAATTTAAAGAGGGTATAGTAATTCAAAAATAATAAATTTACATTTATAGGGTACAATTAGATTTTTTCCAAAGCAATATGGATGCAAAATCCCTCCAATGTATCAGCTTGAGATAATAACTATAGTGGTTATGAATGACTAATAACTAGATAGCAGCACGCAGACTGTACAATGAATTACAGGTTAGTGAGGGTCTGGTAGAGGGCTAGTTTTAACGGTGCCCAAACTCAGTCCTGCCCCCCCCCCCCCCACCACCACCCCTGGGTGAGCTGTGGTAACACCTGTTGTATTCGGCGCACGTGACAAATAAACTTTGATTTGGTTTGATTTGACATTTAGGTTTTTGCTGATTCAAATGAGCAAAGCTTGAAGCTTGAAGCTTGATTATGATCTAATCATTAGAACCTGGACGTGCACCGGGGGGGGACGACATGCTGGGATAGTGCATAACAACAACACATTCCTGGGTCAAATTCAAAGGGAAAGGTGGGGGGGGGGGGGGGGGGGTACCTAGTCAGTTGTACAACGGAATGCCTTCAACCGAAACGTGTCTTCCTCATTTAACCCCTAACCCTCTCTCATTTAACCCCTCTGAATCTAAGAGGGATCCTATAACTTGCAACTTTTAGTTTATGGTTTATGAGTACCATTTTAATAGTATTTTATTGTACTGGGTATATATTATATTTTATTTATCCTACCAAATTAAATTCTCACATTCACACATTGTTGCCAATATCTAATGTAAATGTAACGTAGTGTAATATTCATATAGCGTCTGATCAGTAGTGGGTCCCACAGCTGCAACCAGTGGGACATGGGTTTGTGTCCCAAATGTCACCCTATTCCTTATATAGTGTACTAATTTAGACCCTATGGGCCTTGGTCAAAAGTAGTGCACTATATAGGGAATAGGGTGACATTTGGAACAAAGACAGTCTGGTGGTCTGTACTGGGAAGACAGCTAATTGGCTAATTGGATATTCTGAACTGTGCTTACGGTCTGATTGTGGCTGATTGGGTTTCCCTGGAGTAGACTGGTATCATAGGTTCCTCAATTGTTCCCAATTTTGTTCATTTAGTAGCTATTTTGTGATCTCCCAGTCCCGATGGTCCGGAGTTGAATGTGAAATGAATAGCAATAGTGGAATAATGGAATCCTCTCTCTTACTCTCTCTCTTTTCTTTCCCTGCAGGGCAAACGTGTTATCTTCTGTGTCTTCCTGGACACAGACTACAGGATCTACAAGGACAATATCCCTCAAGTCTTCCAAGGTAATGCCTGCCTCTGTTGAGATTGATGCCTGTCATGCCATGTACTGTAACTCTGTTCCTCATTACTTTACGTCTAACTTTAGTGCCAGGTACTTTACAAAGTGAGAAGGCCTATGGATTATTTGTGCAGTGGTTGAGGGGCAACTCGAGAATCAACCTGAGTACTCCTTTTGGACCACCCAGCCAGCCAACCCACCAACCAGACAACCAGCCAGCCAACCAACCAGCCAGCCAACCCGCCAACCAGACAACCAGCCAGCCAACCAGACAACCAGCCAGCGAACCCACCAACCAGACAACCAGCCAGCCAACCAACCAGCCAGCCAACCCGCCAACCAGACAACCAGCCAGCCAACCAACCAGCCAGACAACCAGCCATCCAACCAACCAGCCAGCCAACCAACGAGCCAGCCAGCCAACCCGCAAACCAGACAACCAGCCAACCAACCCACCAACCAGACAACCAGCCATCCAACCAACCAGCCAGCGAATCCGCCAGCCAGCCAGCCAACCAACCACCAACCAGCCAACCCGCCAGCCAGTCAATCAGCCAGACAACCAGCCAGCCAACCAACCAGCCAGACAACCCACCAGTCAGTCAGCCAGCCAGTCAACCAGCCAGACAACCAGCCAGCCAACCAACCAGCCAGCCAACCCGCCAGCCAGTCAGTCAGCCAGCCAACCAACCAGCCAGCCAACCAACCAGCCAGCCAACCCGCCAGCCAGTCAGTCAGCCAGCCAACCAACCTGCCAGACAACCAGCCAGCAAACCAACCAACCAGCCAGCCAACCCGCCAGCCAGTCAGTCAGCCAGACAACCAGCCAGCCAACCACCAGCCAGCCAAACCGCCAGCCAGTCAGTCAGCCAGCCAGTCAACCAGCCAGCCAACCAGCCAGCCAACCAGCCAGCCAGCCAGCCAGCCAGCCAGCCAGCCAGCCAACCCGCCAGCCAGTCAGTCAGCCAGGCAGCCAGCCAACCAACCAACCAGCCAGCCAACCAACCAGCCAGCCAACCCGCCAGCCAGTCAGTCAGCACTCTGCTGAAAAGGGCATTTCTCTGTACGGGAGTCCCAGGGAGCATCCACAGGAAAGCTGGGCTGTTTCCTGAGTTTCACAGAGACAATAGATGAACAAACAGACGTTATTCTCTGCGGCTCGCAGTCTCTACCTCCCCTGCCACCCAACCCTCCACACAAACACACACACACACCCCTCCACTCTCATCTCATCTCTGAGCCTAGTAGCCAGGAGCAACCAGTCACCATCTCTGGCGGCCAAGGGACCATGGAGGATTGGAGCTGAAGGGCGGAAGGGGTGTATAGATAGCTAGTGTGTGTGTCTCTCTCTCTCGCTCCCTCACGGTCTCGTTCACAATCTCTCTCTCTCTCTCTGTTAAGCGGAGTGGAATAGGGGAACCCAAGAGCAGACTCAGACGAGGAGACTGGGATGAAGTATCCAAGGTGTTTATTGAGACACAGGGAGAGATGGAGTGCAGGTCAGGGGAAGCTCGAGAGGGTTGCTGGAAACCAGGTGTGGAGGCTGAAGCGAGAGGGGTTGAGACAGGACAAGCAGGTCTGCAGGCTGAGGCTGGAGCGAGAGGGGTTGAGACAGGACAAGCAGGTCCGGAGGGGAATCCAAGGGAGTAGTAGAGTGGGGAATCCAGGACAGTTTAGCAGGATGACGAGACGTGGGACTGGAGACAGGGACTAGAGTCAGAGCAGGCAGAACTGTAGCGGAGAGGAAAACAGCGTCAGACAGGGGAAAAGAGCAACAAACGCATAACAGGATCTGAATAGTAACAAACGGCTAGGAACGTAGACTGACTGAGCAGAGATTACGATCTGGCAGTGTGGCAGGACTGAGTATTTGTAAAGGTCTTGATTTTGGAACAGGTTGCAGCTGGTGGGGATCTGCTCTGACTCCAGCAAAACTGTCTCTGCCCACACAATCACACACAAAGAGAGAGAGGGAGAGGGAGAGAGTACTGGGGGAGTGGTGGCAGGTCAAGGAGACACAGAATGAGCAGTAGAGGGTGTTGCAGGAGCAGATGTGACACTCTCTCTCTCTGTCTCCGTATGACTCTCTGTCTCTCGCTCTCTCTCTCTCTTTCTCCACCGCCCCCAACTCCTAGACAGAAAACAGAGTGTCAGGCCTTCATCTTCATCCGACTCTCACGTGGATAGTGTTTTGTTCCCTCTACTCTGCCTCCCATCACATCCAACCATTCTCTCCCTCCCTCCCTTAACGTTCCCTCTCCCCATCTCTCTTTCCCCTACACTTCTGTCTTCCACTCACTCCCTCCCGCTCACTCTCTCTTTCCCCTACATTCCTGTCATCCACTCGCTCCCTCCCTCTCCCCCTCTCTCTTTCCCCTACACTCCTGTCACCCATCCACTCCCTACCTCTCCCCCTCTCTCTTTCCCCCACACTTCTGTAATCCACCCACTCCCTTCTTTCCTCCACTCTGCTCTCTCTCTCCCTCTTTCCTTCCCTGCCTCGCTGTCTTCCTCCCTCCCCTCCCTCCCTCCCTCCCTCCCTCCCTCCTGAAAGATGTTCCTCACCGTACAGTCGGTAATGATATTGCCTGTCTCCATGCACCCGAGGAGCATGATAATATTGGTGCTGTGAGACGGGCTCCTAGAGCTGTTGTATATTCCGTTTATCACTCCCAAAGTGGCAGCAATAAGTGCAATAACTACATCTCCATCATCCAAATGTGATGCAGGTAGGGACACATGAGACACGTGTACTGGTGTAGAGGAAAGCCTTGGAAAAGTTGATCATTATTAGTTATCACTCCCAAAGTACATCTCTATAATGTAGTTTTAGGTTTGGATGAGGAAGTGGAGGAAAGAAAGCCCTGTGCTGTTGTTTTACTGTAGAAGGGAGGAAAGCCCCGGGCTATTGTTTTACTGTAGAAGGGAGGAAGGCCCTGTGCTATTGTTTTACTGTAGAAGGGAGGAAAGCACTGTGCTATTGTTTTACTGTAGAAGGGAGGAAAGCGCTGTGCTATTGTTTTACTGTAGAAGGGAGGAAAGCCCCGGGCTATTGTTTTACTGTAGAAGGGAGGAAAGCACTGTGCTATTGTTTTACTGTAGAAGGGAGGAAGGCCCTGTGCTATTGTTTTACTGTAGAAGGGAAAAAAGCCCTGGGCTATTGTTTTAATGTAGAAGGGAGGAAAGCCCTGTGCTGTTGTTTTACTGTAGAAGAGAGGAACGCCCTATGCTATTGTTTTACTGTAGAAGGGAGGAAAGCCCTGTGCTATTGTTTTACTGTTGAAGGGAGGAAAGCCCTGTGCTGTTGTTTTACTGTAGAAGGGAGGAAAGCCCTGTGCTATTGTTTTACTGTAGAAGGGAGGAAAGCCCTGGGCTATTGTTTTACTGTAGAAGGGAGGAAAGCCCTGTGATATTGTTTTACTGTAGAAGGGAGGAAAGCCCTGGGCTATTGTTTTACTGTAGAAGGGAGGAAAGCTCTCTCTCTCTCTCGCAGTGCATGCAGGGAGTTTTTTTGGAGTTTGAGTGTTTAGTGTGGAGGGCTCTGTCCTAACTAACTTTCTTCATAATTTTCTTGGTCTTTTCTTTCAATTTTCTTTTCTATGGTGGAGGGTAAATGCAATATTTGTTTTAGCGGTGTCCCCAGTTTTTTCAAAGTTAGGGTGGAAGAGGACAGAGTAAGTTTCCTGGGGTTTGGAAGGTGTGGTGTGTGCGATGGCTTCTCAGCCTAGCGCGGAGGAGACACTGTCGATACGGCATGGATTCAGGTGTGTTCCTGAGAACGGAGTTAAGGTGGAGGAGGTTCTGCTCGCGGTCGGTGAACAGGTAGGAGCTGAATTTATACATTCTGCTTCTAGAATGAACAAAGCTGTGGTTGTGTTCATGAAAAGAGCAAATTTGGTTGGTAGGCTAATTGCTAGTGGAACATTTGTAAGGGGTGTGTTGGTGCCAAGTTGACCTCTCTCTACCCCTTCGACAAGAGTGGTAGTTGCAAATTTATTACAGATGATCAAATCAGGAAAGAGCTGAGTGGTTTTGGTAAGTTTGCCAGTGGGTTTCCGTGTCTGCAGTTTTTCAGGCAGATGCCGTTCAGCATGTTGTTTCGTTCCGGAGTGTTTATGTTTCTGAACAACAATGAGCAACAGCTAAATGTGCATTTTAAAGTGAGGCATGGGGAAGGGCTCTATGCAGGGTTTGCCAGCACAGATAGTCTACGGTGTTTTGAGTGTGCGTGTCACGGTCTTTTGTAGAATTAACGGACCAAGGCGCAGCGTGCGTAGAGTTCCACATGTTTAATTAAATGAAACTCACCAAAACAATACAGAACAAAACGAAACGTGAAGTCAAATGCAGTGCTCACTGGCAACTACACACAAACAAACAAGATCCCACAAAAACCCAGTGGGAAAAGGCTGCCTAAATATGATCCCCAATCAGAGACAACGATAAACAGCTGCCTCTGATTGGGAACCATACCAGGCCAACATAGACATATAATAACCTAGATAACCCACCGTAGTCACACCCCGACCTAACCAACATAGAGAATAAAAGGCGCTCTATGGTCAGGGCGTGACAGTGGGAATTTGGGGCATAAGAGCTTTGAGTGCCCACATAAAGGCCGTAGACAAGGTGAAGGTACAAGCGCCAGTGGGGGAAATCGAAGTCAACGTGCAGGGGGTAATGATATGCAGACAGCAGAGGCTGGGCTTAGTCATGCCAGGGATGGTGGTGTAGATGAGGCTGGGCCTAGTCATGTAAGGGATGGTGGTGTAGATGAGGCTGGGCCTAGTCATGCAAGAGATGGTGGTGTAGATGAGGCTGGGCCTAGTCATGCAAGAGATGGTGGTGTAGATGAGGCTGGGCCTAGTCAGGCTAGAGATGGTGGGATAGCTGAGGCTGGGTCTAGTCATGCTATGGATAGTGGGGTAGCGGAGGCTGGGTCTAGTCAGGCTAGAGATGTTGGAGTAGCGGAGGCTGGGCCTAGTCATGCAAGAGATGGTGGTGTAGATGAGGCTGGGCCTAGTCAGGCTAGAGATGGTAGGATAGCTGAGGCTGGGTCTAGTCAGGCTAGAGATTGTGGAGTAGCGGAGGCTGGGTCTAGTCAGGCTAGAGATGGTGGAGTAGCGGAGGCTGGGTCTAGTCAGGCTAGAGATGGTGGAGTAGCGGAGGCTGGGTCTAGTCAGGCTAGAGATGGTGGTGTAGCGGAGGCTGGGTCTAGTCAGGCTGAGATGGTGGAGTAGCGGAGGCTGGGTCTAGTCAGGCTAGAGATGGTGGAGTAGCGGAGGCTGGGTCTAATCAGGCTAGAGATGGTGGGGTAGTGGAGGTCTAGTCAGGCTAGAGATGGTGGTGTAGATGAGGCTGGGTCTAGTCAGGCTAGAGATGGTGGGGTAGCGGAGGTCTAGTCAGGCTAGAGAAGGTGGGGTAGCGGAGCCTGGGTCTAGTCAGGCTAGAGATGGTGGGGTAGCGGAGCCTGGGTCTAGTCAGGCTAGAGAAGGTGGGGTAGCAGAGGTCTAGTCAGGCTAGAGAAGGTGAGGTAGCGGAGGTCTAGTCAGGCTAGAGATGGTGGGGTAGCGGAGGTCTAGTCAGGCTAGAGATGGTGGGGTAGCAGAGGTCTAGTCAGGCTAGAGAAGGTGGGGTAGCAGAGGTCTAGTCAGGCTAGAGATGGTGGGGTAGCGGAGGTCTAGTCAGGCTAGAGAAGGTGGGGTAGCAGAGGTCTAGTCAGGCTAGAGAAGGTGGGGTAGCAGAGGTCTAGTCAGGCTAGAGAAGGTGGGGTAGCAGAGGTCTAGTCAGGCTAGAGATGGTGGGGTAGCGGAGGTCTAGTCAGGCTAGAGATGGTGGGGTAGCGGAGGTCTAGTCAGGCTAGAGATGGTGGGGTAGCGGAGGTCTAGTCAGGCTAGAGAAGGTGGGGTAGCAGAGGTCTAGTCAGGCTAGAGAAGGTGGGGTAGCGGAGGTCTAGTCAGGCTAGAGATGGTGGGGTAGCAGAGGTCTAGTCAGGCTAGAGATGGTGGGGTAGCTGAGACTGGGCCTAGTTATCCTATGGATGGTGGTGTAGATGATGCTGGGCCTAGTCATGTTATGGATGGTGGTGTAGATGATGCTGGGTCTAGTCAGGTTATGGATGGTGGTGTAGATGAGGCTGGGTCTAGTCAGGTTATGCTAGTGGATCAGGAGAGTATAGAGGGGAAGTGTAAGAGACTAGGGGGGGAGGAGGAGGGTGTCAAGCCGAAAAGGAAAAAGGGTGTGGTCAAAGGCACCATGGAAACTTTACCTGTTGCTGTGGGGGAGGCCCTGACCAGAGAGGAAGGGCACATGGTCAGGATGGGAGATAGAGATGAGAAGGAAAGTGAGTCTGAGGAAGAGGAGGAGGAGTTATTTTTTTCGGACTCCTCTTCAATGGGCCCGGAGCTGACAGCCAGTCAAGCAGAGGGGTCAAAGTACACATTGAGAGAACTGACAATGTTCCCGGCTTTTTTTTCTGATCCAAGTAAGTTTGTAAGATCAGAACAACATGCTATGAAAAATGAGGGGCATGGTGTCCTCTCACCCAGGAAACGGTTTAGGTTGAGGAATTGGGTCACAACAGTGCGTAAAGGTTTACCTTCAGACACTGTTCAGATGTATATTTTCTTTCTGACACTGGGGCTTTTTGAGCTTTGCTATTGGTCTATTTCTCTGCTGGCTTTTCTCCCACTTCTTATGGAGACTCTTTGGGTAGGCTCGCTCAATATAAATGGCGCCATAGATGAGGGAAAGAGGAGTATGTTGGGTGAATATGTAGAAAACAAAGGTACAGGTGTTGTTTCTGCAGGAGACACATAGTGATGTGTTGAATGAAGTCGATTGGGGGCTCTGGTGGAAAGGGGCAAGTGTGTCGAGCCATGGGACAGATCTTAGTGCAGGGTGGCAGTCCTTTTGGCACCGAATGTGTCTGTAAAAAAATTATCCTCAACGGAGGGGTAGGCTGCTTGTTGTAAAAGCAGAAATGAACAACATGGGTTTTGTCTTTATAAATGTGTATGCGCCTAACACAGGGAGAGAGAGGGGGCTTCTATTTGGGAGTCTTAGACAGGAACTCTCACAGGTAGCGCCTGAGGAGACGCTGGTGGTCGGAGGGGACTGGAACCGTACAATGGATTTTACGAAAGACAGAAATGGGGAAGAGCCTCATTCAGTGTCAGTGGGAGTGTTAAGGGACATCATTAAATCAGTTCGACCTAGTGGATGTTTGGAGAACTAGACATCCCAACACCAGACAGTATACATGGGTGAAGGTTGTTGGGGCTAGGGTGAGTGCAGCCCGACTTGATTGGTTTTACATGTCCAGGAATCAGAGCAATAGGCTGTTGGGTGCTACCATTCTCCCGGTGGGGTTTTACATGTCCAGGAATCAGAGTAATAGGCTGTTGGGCGCTACCATTCTCCCGGTGGGGTTTTACATGTCCAGGAATCAGAGCAATAGGCTGTTGGGCGCTACCATTCTCCCGGTGGGGTTTTACATGTCCAGGACTCAGAGCAATAGGCTGTTGGGCGCTACCATTCTCCCGGTGGGGTTTTACATGTCCAGGAATCAGAGCAATAGGCTGTTGGGCGCTACCATTCTCCCGGTGGGGTTTTACATGTCCAGGAATCAGAGCAATAGGCTGTTGGGCGCTACCATTCTCCCAGTGGGGTTTTACATGTCCAGGAATCAGAGCAATAGGCTGTTGGGCGCTACCATTCTCCCAGTGGGGTTTTACATGTCCAGGAATCGGAGCAATAGGCTGTTGGGCGCTACCATTCTCCCAGTGGGGTTTTACATGTCCAGGAATCGGAGCAATAAGCTGTTGGGCGCTACCATTCTCCCGGGGGGGTTTTACATGTCCAGGAATCGGAGCAATAAGCTGTTGGGCGCTACCATTCTCCCGGGGGGGTTTTACATGTCCAGGAATCGGAGCAATAAGCTGTTGGGCGCTACCATTCTCCCGGGGGGGTTTTACATGTCCAGGAATCGGAGCAATAAGCTGTTGGGTGCTACCATTCTCCCGGTGAGGTTTTCGGATCACTGCTTAACCATGGCTCGGCTGTCTATTTCACCAGGACCCCGGCAGGCATCTTATTGGAAGTACAATGTAAAGCTCTTACAAGATGCCACTTTTTGCTCGGGTTTCCAGACTTTTTGGGATAGGTGGGGGCAGCGAAGAGAGGAGTATGAGTCTCTGAGTCAATGGTGGGATGTGGGGAAAGCTCAAATTCGGCTTTTCTGTCAACAGTACACAGCTCTCTCATCCTCAGAGGTTAGGAGAGTATTGGGGAACTAGAGCGTTGTATTAGTGAGATGGAAGTAGAGATGGTGGGGCAAGGCAATTTAGGCCTCCAGGCTAATTTAGCTCAATTACGTAGGGACCTGGGCAGTTTTTTCCAGATTAAAGCAAAGGGAGCACTTGTAAGAGCCAGGTTCTCCATGCTCAAGGATATTGACGCTCTCAGCTACTTCTTCTTTGGTTTGGAAAGACAGAGCGGTGAAGCCAAGGGTATGCATTGTCTACGGCTGTCTGATGGGCGGGTGACCTCTGTGGTGGGGAGATGCGGGAGCGGACTGTGGAGTTTTATACTGGGTTGTATAGGGCAGAAGTGTGTTATCCTATGTGTTCTCAGGTCTGGTTCGCAGGACTCCCTAAGCTCTCTCTGGCACAGAGGGATGAAATGGACATTCCTCTGTTGTCCCATGAACTGGCAGAGGCCGTAACCCAGGTGCCCCCCTGGATCGATGGACTCCCATTGGAGTTTTATAAAAGATTCTGGGGAATAATTGGACAGGACTTATTTTGCGTGTTGCGTGAGGGTAGGAGAGTTGAGCAGCCATCGGGCGGCTCTGACTCTCCTGCCCAAAAAAAGGAGACTTGTGTGAACTTAACCTTGCTGTCTCTGCCTGGCCGGTTCCCCTCTCTCCACTGGGATTCTCTCCCTCTAACCCTATTACAGGGGCTGAGTCACTGGCTTACTGGTGCTCTTTCATGCCGTCCCTAGGAGGGGTGCGTCACTTGAGTGGGTTGAGTTACTGACGTGATCTTCCTGTCTGGGTTGGCGCCCCCCCTTAGTTTGTGCTGTGTTGGAGATCTTTGTGGGCTATACTCGGCCTTGTCTCAGGATTGTAAGTTGGTGGTTGAAGATATCCCTCTAGTGGTGCGGGGGCTGTGCTTTGGCAAAGTGGGTGGGGTTATATCCTTCCTATTTGGCCCTGTCCGGGGGTATCATCGGATGGAGCCACAGTGTCTCCTGACCCCTCCTGTCTCAGCCTCCAGTATTTATGCTGCAGTAGTTTATGTGTCGGGGGGCTAGGGTCAGTTGGTTATATCTGGAGTACTTCTCCTGTCTTTTCCGGTGTCCTGTGTGAATTTAAGTATGCTTTCTCTAATTCTCTCCTTCTCTCTTTCTTTCTCTCTCTCGGAGGACCTGGGCCCTAGGACCATGCGTCAGGACTACCGGGCATGATGACTCCTTGCTGTCCCCAGTCCACCTGGCCTTGCTGCTGTTCCAGTTTCAACTGTTCTGCCCGCGGCTATGGAACCCTGACCTGTTCACCGGACGTGCTACCTGTCCCAGACCTGCTGTTTTCAACTCTCTAGAGACCGCAGGAGCGGTAGAGATACTCTTAATGATCGGCTATGAAAAGCCAACTGACATTTACTCCTGATTATTATTTGACCATGCTGGTCATTTATGAACATTTGAACATCTTGGCCATGTTCTGTTATAATCTCCACCCGGCACAGCCAGAAGAGGACTGGCCACCCCTCATAGCCTGGTTCCTCTCTAGGTTTCTTCCTAGGTTTTGGCCTTTCTAGGGAGTGTTTCCTAGCCACCGTGCTCCTACACCTGCATTGCTTGCTGTTTGGGGTTTTAGGCTGGGTTTCTGTACAGCACTTCGAGATATTAGCTGATGTACGAAGGGCTATATAAAATAAACTTGATTTGATTTGGGGCCTGTGGCATTACTCTGTGCGGACTACAAGATATTTGCCAAGGTCCTCTATAACAGACTGAAGTCTCATTTGGACTCAATAGTAGATAAGGACCAAACATATTGTGTACCGGGATGCTCAATCAGGGACATGTTGGACTGGTCAAGGTGGGAGGGGGGCTCAGTAGGCCAGTCTGGGTGAGACGGGGCATTAGACAAGGATGCCCTCTATCTGGGCAGTTATACACACTAGCCATTGAGCCTTTTCTAGGACTGCTACGCAGGAGACTGCAGAGGGTGTGCTGGACAGGCACGGATGTGGTGACAGGCATAGCAGTGTCAGCATATGCAGATTATGTTTCTGTGATGGTCAGGGATGGTCAGGATATGCAGGCACTAGAGACTAGTCTGAAGGTGTACGGGGGAGCTTCATCAGCTAAGGTGAACTAGGGCAAGAGCAAAGGTATGTTATGGGGGGATAGGGCCCCTCCTCTGCTTCCAGGGGGTTTGCAGTGGGGTTGTGAAGAGCTTAAAGTGTTGGGGGTGTAGCTGGGCTCGGAGAAGTGAGTCAGGAAGAACTGGGAGGGGCTGTCACAGACAGTGGTGTAAAGACTGGCCAGGTGGAGGTGGCTTCTGTCCCAAGTGTCATATAGAGGGAGGATGCTGATAATCAACAACCTGGTGGCATCTTCCCTGTGGCATAAACTTGCTGTACTCAACCAGTCTGCTCGCAGACCTGCAACGCAAGCTGGTGGATTTTTTCTGGTCAGGCCATCACTGTCTGAGGGCGGCAGTGTTGTACATGACCGTCCACGAAGGAGAACAGGGCCTGGTGGAACTGGAGAGCAGGATGGCTGCTTTCCGGCTAAAGGCGGTGCAGAGACTGCTGTACCATACTGATGTTGGCTGGAGGGATCCAGCATGCGCGCTGCTGAGGAGAGCTGGTGGATTAGGGTTGGACCGGCAGCTGTTCCTCATGAAGCTGGAGAGGCTTCAGCAGGTCTCTCAGATTTGTACTCTGCAGTGCTGAGGGCCTGGCAGCTGCTATAAGGCCCTCACGAGAAGGGGGTGTGGAGCCTGGGCTGTGGGTGTGGGAGGGCACTATCTTCAACAACCCAGCCATCCCTTTGAGATCGGTTCTGTCGGCCACCCTGCAGAGACAACCCAGCCATCCCTTTGAGATCGGTTCTGTGCACCAGGTTAATGGGATGGTCTCTGCGCGCCTTAGGGGTTGAGTTTGAGTACTATAGAATGATAAAAAGTCTGGAGATGTTTCAAGAGATATGGTGTGTTGAGGGGGCTGTTTGTATAGCAAGATGTTTTGGATATACGGTTGTAGAAATGGGTATTGTGATGTTGGTTTGTATCATGTGGTAGATGGAAAGGTGAGTATGGTACATATTTTGGTGTTTTATTTTCAAGGGAGGGGTAAGTTTTTTAAAAATGAAATGAGAAAGTTTCAGTAAAGAAAGTCAAAAAGTTAAGTCTCTCACTCTCTCTCTCGGGTTGGTCTCTCTCTCTCTCTCGGTTGGTCTCTCTCTCTCTCTCTCTCTCGGTTGGTCTCTCTCTCTCTCTCGGTTGGTCTCTCTCTCTCTCTATCGGTTGGTCTCTCTCTCTCTCTCTCTCTCTCTCTCGGTTGGTCTCTCTCTCTCTCTCTCGGTTGGTCTCTCTCTCTCTCTCTCTCTCGGTTGGTCTCTCTCTCTCTCTCTCTCTCTCTCTCTCTTGGTTGGTCTCTCTCTCTCTCTCTCTCGGTTGGTCTCTCTCTCTCTCTCTCTCGGTTGGTCTCTCTCTCTCTCTCTCTCTCTCGTTTGGTCTCTCTCTCTCTCTCTCTCTCTCTCTCGGTTGGTCTCTCTCTCTCTCTCTATCGGTTTGTCTCTCTCTCTCTATCGGTTTGTCTCTCTATCGGTTTGTCTCTCTCTCGGTTGGTCTCTCTCTCTCTCTCGGTTGGTCTCTCTCTCTCTCTCGGTTGGTCTCTCTCTCTCTCTCGGTTGGTCTCTCTCTCTCTCTCTATTGGTCTCTCTCTCTCTCTCGGTTGGTCTCTCTCTCTCTCTCGGTTGGTCTCTCTCTCTCTCTCGGTTGGTCTCTCTCTCTCTCGGTCTCTCTCTCGGTTGGTCTCTCTCTCTCTCGGTCTCTCTCTCGGTTGGTCTCTCTCTCTCTCTCGGTTGGTCTCTCTCTCTCTCTCTCTCTCTCGGTTGGTCTCTCTCTCTCTCGGTTGGTCTCTCTCTCTCTCTCGGTTGGTCTCTCTCTCTCTCGGTCTCTCTCTCGGTTGGTCTCTCTCTCTCTCTCTCTCTCTCTCGGTTGGTCTCTCTCTCTCTCTCTCTCTCTCGGTTGGTCTCTCTC
Source organism: Salvelinus alpinus (assembly GCF_045679555.1). Classification (NCBI taxonomy): domain Eukaryota; kingdom Metazoa; phylum Chordata; class Actinopteri; order Salmoniformes; family Salmonidae; genus Salvelinus; species Salvelinus alpinus. The sequence continues at coordinate 4,422,791 of NC_092092.1, forward strand.
TCTCTCTCTCTCTCTCGGTTGGTCTCTCTCTCTCTCTCTCTCTCTCTCGGTTGGTCTCTCTCTCTCTCTCGGTCTCTCTCTCTCTCGGTCTCTCTCTCGGTTGGTCTCTCTCTCTCTCTCGGTCTCTCTCTCTCTCTCTCTCTCTCTCTCTCTCTCTCTCTCTCTCTCTCTCTCTCTCTCTCTCTCTCTCTCTCTCTCTCTCTCTCTCTCTCTCTCTCTCTCTCTCTCTCTCTCTCTCTCTCTCTCTCTCTCTCTCTCTCTCTCTCTCTCTCTCTCTCTCTCTCTCTCTCTCTCTCGCTCTCTCTCTCTCTCTCGCTCTCTCTCTCTCTCTCGCTCTCTCTCTCGCTCTCTCTCTCGCTCTCTCTCGCTCTCTCGCTCTCTCGCTCTCTCTCACAGACATACACAGCAGCCAGGTCGCTCAGGATCCACTTCGACTTCCGCCCAGTTACACTGGACTTCGGGGAAATGCCTTCAGAAGTCGCTACTAGGGGCGACGCGTTGTGGAGCGTTGTGGAGGGATGGGCGTCAGCCGCGAGCTCCGAGGGTCGCGTATTCAATCCCAGTGATAGCACTTGTTTTTAGTTGTTTTAGTTTTTAACCCTATAACAAACCTTAACCCTTAACCAATGTGGAAACTTAACCAGCCGCGAGGCACAGTCAACAACAGCACACCAACCCTGCAGCAGGAGATACCCAAGCTGTCCAAAACACCTCAAAATGTTACGTTTGGAGGAACTTCGAAATTTGACATTTGGAGAAATGTGGACGAACGTCGGAATCTGAAGTCAAATTGGTCAAACCGTAAAATCTTGTTGACGTACAGGAGCTTTCCCTTATCTCACAGTCTGGGCTTTAATTTGACCTTTGAACTCATAGGTGAATGCACAGAGGTTCTAAACCCAAAGGTGCAACATCGCAAGACTTCTGGGAATGTTTCCTAAGCAGATCAAGCAGACTAGGCTTGGGTTTGTGGTTTAAGAAGTCAAAAATGATTTCTTAGTTGTTAATTTTCTAGAAATTTAAAGACACAACCTAGATTTTTTATTTTATTTATTGTTAGATTTTTTTGTCATTTAGAGCAGAAACTCTTATCCAGAGTGACTTACAGGAGCAATTAGGGTTAAGTGCCTTCCTCAAGGGCACGTCAACAGATTTTTCACCTATTTGGCTCGGGGATTCGAACCAGCAACCTTTCGGTTACTGGCCTAAAACTCTTAACTGCTCTCAACCGCTAATGTCTTACAGTTTTTTTTTAATTGCTAACAAGCATTGGTCAATACTGAAGCCACTTTTTCAAAGCTCTTCACGCAGTCTGCGTTACCGACACGCATCTTGACCAAACAGTTAATCTCACCCCCAAAACTCCCTCAAACCACCAAAACACTTCATACATGTCTCAAAATAAGCTTGTTCGACCATAACACTGGCAACAATTCTCACTCAGAAAGCATACGTTGTCACCCATAACACACGGACCTCAAAAACACTAACAGCAGGGAGCATTATGTAAATGATTCGCTTTTTTCTTTGAAGTTTGAATGATTTTTCCCATAAATCAGTATTTCATTATAGAATAAGAATAACACCTTTTCACTTTACTGACTGTACTAAAGTATATGTAACATGAATGAATCAGAAATGCAGCAATTTGCTTCAATAGACTTTATTTTTTCTGTATCTTTGCATATCGTAATTTACTTGTGAAAAATAAAAAGTTTAAACAAAAAACGAATTCCTGAAATTCCAGAGTTGCAATAATAATTACCAAAATATTACGTCAACAGCATGTATAGTATAACACTCATACTGTACAGTACTGCGAGGGTTCTAGTTCTGCCTCTCTCCTGCATTTGGCCACAAGTTCTCATCAACATCTTATGTCTTTTCTGGTGATGCATCTTGGAAAGTGTCTTCTGGAATGTCTAATCCAACCCTGGCAGTCTTCAGGAGAAGTGTCTCCACACCCTGGCAGTCTTCAGGAGAAGTGTCTCCACACCCTGGCAGTCTTCAGGAGAAGTGTCTCCACACCCTGGCGGTCTTCAGGAGAAGTGTCTCTACACCCTGGCAGTCTTCAGGAGAAGTGTCTCTACACCCTGGCAGTCTTCAGGAGAAGTGTCTCCACACCCTGGCAGTCTTCAGGAGAAGTGTCTCCACACCCTGGCAGTCTTCAGGAGAAGTGTCTCCAACCCTGGCAGTCTTCAGGAGAAGTGTCTCTACACCCTGGCAGTCTTCAGGAGAAGTGTCTCCACACCCTGGCAGTCTTCAGGAGAAGTGTCTCTACACCCTGGCAGTCTTCAGGAGAAGTGTCTCCACACCCTGGCAGTCTTCAGGAGAAGTGTCTCCACACCCTGGCAGTCTTCAGGAGAAGTGTCTCTACACCCTGGCAGTCTTCAGGAGAAGTGTCTCTACACCCTGGCAGTCTTCAGGAGAAGTGTCTCTACACCCTGGCAGTCTTCAGGAGAAGTGTCTCTACACCCTGGCAGTCTTCAGGAGAAGTGTCTCTACACCCTGGCGGTCTTCAGGAGAAGTGTCTCTACACCCTGGCAGTCTTCAGGAGAAGTGTCTCTACACCCTGGCGGTCTTCAGGAGAAGTGTCTCCACACCCTGGCGGTCTTCAGGAGAAGTGTCTCCACACCCTGGCAGTCTTCAGGAGAAGTGTCTCTACACCCTGGCAGTCTTCAGGAGAAGTGTCTCTACACCCTGGCAGTCTTCAGGAGAAGTGTCTCCACACCCTGGCGGTCTTCAGGAGAAGTGTCTCTACACCCTGGCAGTCTTCAGGAGAAGTGTCTCTACACCCTGGCGGTCTTCAGGAGAAGTGTCTCTACACCCTGGCAGTCTTCAGGAGAAGTGTCTCTACACCCTGGCGGTCTTCAGGAGAAGTGTCTCTACACCCTGGCAGTCTTCAGGAGAAGTGTCTCTACACCCTGGCAGTCTTCAGGAGAAGTGTCTCTACACCCTGGCAGTCTTCAGGAGAAGTGTCTCCACACCCTGGCAGTCTTCAGGAGAAGTGTCTCCACACCCTGGCAGTCTTCAGGAGAAGTGTCTCTACACCCTGGCAGTCTTCAGGAGAAGTGTCTCTACACCCTGGCAGTCTTCAGGAGAAGTGTCTCTACACCCTGGCAGTCTTCAGGAGAAGTGTCTCCACAGCCTGGCAGTCTTCAGGAGAAGTGTCTCCACAGCCTGGCAGTCTTCAGGAGAAGTGTCTCCACAGCCTGGCAGTCTTCAGGAGAAGTGTCTCCACAGCCTGGCAGTCTTCAGGAGAAGTGTCTCTACACCCTGGCGGTCTTCAGGAGAAGTGTCTCTACACCCTGGCAGTCTTCAGGAGAAGTGTCTCTACACCCTGGCAGTCTTCAGGAGAAGTGTCTCTACACCCTGGCGGTCTTCAGGAGAAGTGTCTCTACACCCTGGCGGTCTTCAGGGGAAGTGTCTCTACACCCTGGCGGTCTTCAGGAGAAGTGTCTCTACACCCTGGCGGTCTTCAGGAGAAGTGTCTCTACACCCTGGCGGTCTTCAGGAGAAGTGTCTCTACACCCTGGCGGTCTTCAGGAGAAGTGTCTCTACACCCTGGCGGTCTTCAGGAGAAGTGTCTCCACACCCTGGCGGTCTTCAGGAGAAGTGTCTCTACACCCTGGCGGTCTTCAGGAGAAGTGTCTCTACACCCTGGCGGTCTTCAGGAGAAGTGTCTCTACACCCTGGCAGTCTTCAGGAGAAGTGTCTCTACACCCTGGCGGTCTTCAGGAGAAGTGTCTCCACACCCTGGCGGTCTTCAGGAGAAGTGTCTCTACACCCTGGCGGTCTTCAGGAGAAGTGTCTCCACACCCTGGCGGTCTTCAGGAGAAGTGTCTCTACACCCTGGCGGTCTTCAGGAGAAGTGTCTCCACACCCTGGCGGTCTTCAGGAGAAGTGTCTCCACACCCTGGCGGTCTTCAGGAGAAGTGTCTCCACACCCTGGCGGTCTTCAGGAGAAGTGTCTCCACACCCTGGCAGTCTTCAGGAGAAGTGTCTCTACACCCTGGCGGTCTTCAGGAGAAGTGTCTCTACACCCTGGCAGTCTTCAGGAGAAGTGTCTCTACACCCTGGCGGTCTTCAGGAGAAGTGTCTCCACACCCTGGCGGTCTTCAGGAGAAGTGTCTCTACACCCTGGCGGTCTTCAGGAGAAGTGTCTCCACACCCTGGCGGTCTTCAGGAGAAGTGTCTCTACACCCTGGCGGTCTTCAGGAGAAGTGTCTCCACACCCTGGCAGTCTTCAGGAGAAGTGTCTCCACACCCTGGCGGTCTTCAGGAGAAGTGTCTCCACACCCTGGCGGTCTTCAGGAGAAGTGTCTCTACACCCTGGCGGTCTTCAGGAGAAGTGTCTCTACACCCTGGCAGTCTTCAGGAGAAGTGTCTCTACACCCTGGCAGTCTTCAGGAGAAGTGTCTCCACACCCTGGCGGTCTTCAGGAGAAGTGTCTCTACACCCTGGCAGTCTTCAGGAGAAGTGTCTCTACACCCTGGCAGTCTTCAGGAGAAGTGTCTCTACACCCTGGCAGTCTTCAGGAGAAGTGTCTCTACACCCTGGTGGTCTTCAGGAGAAGTGTCTCCACACCCTGGCAGTCTTCAGGAGAAGTGTCTCCACACCCTGGCGGTCTTCAGGAGAAGTGTCTCTACACCCTGGCAGTCTTCAGGAGAAGTGTCTCTACACCCTGGCGGTCTTCAGGAGAAGTGTCTCTACACCCTGGCGGTCTTCAGGAGAAGTGTCTCTACACCCTGGTGGTCTTCAGGAGAAGTGTCTCCACACCCTGGCGGTCTTCAGGAGAAGTGTCTCTACACCCTGGCGGTCTTCAGGAGAAGTGTCTCCACACCCTGGCGGTCTTCAGGAGAAGTGTCTCCACACCCTGGCGGTCTTCAGGAGAAGTGTCTCCACAGCCTGGCAGTCTTCAGGAGAAGTGTCTCCACAGCCTGGCAGTCTTCAGGAGAAGTGTCTCCACAGCCTGGCAGTCTTCAGGAGAAGTGTCTCCACACCCTGGCAGTCTTCAGGAGAAGTGTCTCTACACCCTGGCGGTCTTCAGGAGAAGTGTCTCTACACCCTGGCAGTCTTCAGGAGAAGTGTCTCTACACCCTGGCAGTCTTCAGGAGAAGTGTCTCTACACCCTGGCGGTCTTCAGGAGAAGTGTCTCTACACCCTGGCGGTCTTCAGGGGAAGTGTCTCTACACCCTGGCGGTCTTCAGGAGAAGTGTCTCTACACCCTGGCGGTCTTCAGGAGAAGTGTCTCTACACCCTGGCGGTCTTCAGGAGAAGTGTCTCTACACCCTGGCGGTCTTCAGGAGAAGTGTCTCTACACCCTGGCGGTCTTCAGGAGAAGTGTCTCCACACCCTGGCGGTCTTCAGGAGAAGTGTCTCTACACCCTGGCGGTCTTCAGGAGAAGTGTCTCTACACCCTGGCGGTCTTCAGGAGAAGTGTCTCTACACCCTGGCAGTCTTCAGGAGAAGTGTCTCTACACCCTGGCGGTCTTCAGGAGAAGTGTCTCCACACCCTGGCGGTCTTCAGGAGAAGTGTCTCTACACCCTGGCGGTCTTCAGGAGAAGTGTCTCCACACCCTGGCGGTCTTCAGGAGAAGTGTCTCTACACCCTGGCGGTCTTCAGGAGAAGTGTCTCCACACCCTGGCGGTCTTCAGGAGAAGTGTCTCCACACCCTGGCGGTCTTCAGGAGAAGTGTCTCCACACCCTGGCGGTCTTCAGGAGAAGTGTCTCCACACCCTGGCAGTCTTCAGGAGAAGTGTCTCTACACCCTGGCGGTCTTCAGGAGAAGTGTCTCTACACCCTGGCAGTCTTCAGGAGAAGTGTCTCTACACCCTGGCGGTCTTCAGGAGAAGTGTCTCCACACCCTGGCGGTCTTCAGGAGAAGTGTCTCTACACCCTGGCGGTCTTCAGGAGAAGTGTCTCCACACCCTGGCGGTCTTCAGGAGAAGTGTCTCTACACCCTGGCGGTCTTCAGGAGAAGTGTCTCCACACCCTGGCAGTCTTCAGGAGAAGTGTCTCCACACCCTGGCGGTCTTCAGGAGAATGTGTCTCCACACCCTGGCGGTCTTCAGGAGAAGTGTCTCTACACCCTGGCGGTCTTCAGGAGAAGTGTCTCTACACCCTGGCAGTCTTCAGGAGAAGTGTCTCTACACCCTGGCAGTCTTCAGGAGAAGTGTCTCCACACCCTGGCGGTCTTCAGGAGAAGTGTCTCTACACCCTGGCAGTCTTCAGGAGAAGTGTCTCTACACCCTGGCAGTCTTCAGGAGAAGTGTCTCTACACCCTGGCGGTCTTCAGGAGAAGTGTCTCTACACCCTGGCGGTCTTCAGGAGAAGTGTCTCCACACCCTGGCAGTCTTCAGGAGAAGTGTCTCTACACCCTGGCGGTCTTCAGGAGAAGTGTCTCTACACCCTGACAGTCTTCAGGAGAAGTGTCTCTACACCCTGGCGGTCTTCAGGAGAAGTGTCTCCACACCCTGGCAGTCTTCAGGAGAAGTGTCTCTACACCCTGGCGGTCTTCAGGAGAAGTGTCTCCACACCCTGGCGGTCTTCAGGAGAAGTGTCTCTACACCCTGGCGGTCTTCAGGAGAAGTGTCTCCACACCCTGGCGGTCTTCAGGAGAAGTGTCTCCACACCCTGGCGGTCTTCAGGAGAAGTGTCTCTACACCCTGGCAGTCTTCAGGAGAAGTGTATCCACACCCTGGCGGTCTTCAGGAGAAGTGTCTCTACACCCTGGCAGTCTTCAGGAGAAGTGTCTCTACACCCTGGCAGTCTTCAGGAGAAGTGTCTCTACACCCTGGCAGTCTTCAGGAGAAGTGTCTCTACACCCTGGTAGTCTTCAGGAGAAGTGTCTCCACACCCTGGCAGTCTTCAGGAGAAGTGTCTCCACACCCTGGCGGTCTTCAGGAGAAGTGTCTCTACACCCTGGCAGTCTTCAGGAGAAGTGTCTCTACACCCTGGTAGTCTTCAGGAGAAGTGTCTCTACACCCTGGCAGTCTTCAGGAGAAGTGTCTCTACACCCTGGTAGTCTTCAGGAGAAGTGTCTCCACACCCTGGCGGTCTTCAGGAGAAGTGTCTCTACACCCTGGCGGTCTTCAGGAGAAGTGTCTCCACACCCTGGCGGTCTTCAGGAGAAGTGTCTCCACACCCTGGCGGTCTTCAGGAGAAGTGTCTCCACACCCTGGCAGTCTTCAGGAGAAGTGTCTCCACATCCTGGCGGTCTTCAGGAGAAGTGTCTCCACATCCTGGCGGTCTTCAGGAGAAGTGTCTCCACACCCTGGCAGTCTTCAGGAGAAGTGTCTCCACATCCCGCATTCATGGCCTCCAGTAAGGACATCTGGTCATGTGGATGGTGGTCATAAACCTTCCACCTCCATGCAGAGAAAAACTCCTCTATGGGGTTTAGGAAGGGGGAGTATGGAGGCAGGAACAGTACTGACATCCTGGGATGTGTAGTAAACCAGTCTGTGACTGCAGCAGAGTGGTGGAATGCCACGTTATCCCACACAACAACGAAGTTAGGGGAGTTTCTTGCCCCCCTCTCCTCCGCTGGCACAAGTCGATTATACAGGTCATCCAGAAAATAAATGAGTCTCTCTGTATTGTAGGGGCCAATGAGTGGTTTGTGTAACAGCAAACCATCGTTGCACAGTGCTGCACACAGTGTGATGTTAGCTCTTCTCTCGCCTGGGACATCCACGGCTGCTCTCGGTCCAATCACATTTCTTCCCCCTGCGGTGTGTTTTTGCCAGGTTGAATCCAGCTTCATCCACACAGATGAATGTACGCGCAGTTTGTCTGGCTTCCATCTCCATTACTCTCTAAAATACAGTAAATCCACAGTTTTACTGTACTTTACATTATGCTTAGCTGTGTATGTACCCTGTTTGGTAACGAGACTAAAAACATGGAATGCATTTTGTGTCAAAGCAATGAAAAATGATTCACAGTTTGGTCCATATACACTTCTGTTTATCTGACTGTGTGAAGAGCTTTGACCATGTGACTTCAGTTTTGACCATGACCAGGATGATACACAGTAGGTTTTAGGTGAGGCCCCCCCCCATCCACCGCCATCTTCTCCTGCCAGGCCTGCGATGCTACCGCGTAGATCTATGCCAACATAATTACAGTACTTTTAGGTGAAGGCCTTGAGACTTATAACTTCTCCTCCGATGCCCCCTCCTCTTCTCTGCTTTTACTTGGATCCGATTCGTCCCACATGGCTGCCAGGCCTGCGGTGCTAATAGATCTAACAGTGTGATTACAGTAGCTTTAGGTGGAGGCGTAAGAGACCCTCTTTCCTATTCCCCTCCTTACCTGTTCTTCCCCTTACATCCTCTCTTCCCTCCTCCCCATCCAAGGCCGTCTCATCCCACACGTCTGCCACTGCTGTGGCCTGTGGTACCAATAGCTCAAACTACTCCATGATTACTGTAGCTTTAGGTGAGGCCTTGAGACTCTTAACTTTTCCTGCTGACTAGATCCATGAAATGAGGGAGCCCTGAGGAAAATACATTGGGATGCAGGGAGAGTGAGAGAGAGAGTTGGGTGATAGAGAGAGAGAGAGAGCGCGAGCTAGAGAAAGCTTGAGAGCGAGAGAAAGCGAGAACGAGAGCACGAGAGAAAGCGAGAACGAGAGAGCGCGAGAGAGAGAGCGATCAAGGATAAAGCTTCACAGCTAAAGCTTTGAAAATCCTAAGACGTTTTAGAGAATGAGACTGAGACTGAAGGCTTGGGGGGAGACATTAACTCAACAATAGGGACATCTGTAATTCTGCTGGAGTCAGACAAAAGTCAGACAGACTTACATCTCAGGGTGCGTCCCAAATGGCACCCTATTCCCTACATAGAGCACTACTTTTGACTCGGTCCATAGGTGACGTACATGGCCTGGTATAGCGGTCTAAACAGCTGTCTCTAGAACACATATAACTGCCAGCATGGGTTCTGATCTGTCGCTCTTTCACTATTCTTGGTTAACCCAGAACTAAAGGCGTGTGTAATTGGTCAGATGCTTGATTAAGTACTACGTGTTAAAGAGAAGAGAGAGAACGAGGATTGGAACCGGAACGAAGAGCTCCACCCTCTCTCTCTTTGCAAGTTACATGCAAGTCTATTGGGCCGAATCTCCACTTCCAAAATTCGAAATTATTTAAGGGACGGATAGAAATGTAGTGAATATTTACCTAAAGGAAGGTCATCCTTTTTCAATTTCAGTCAAGGGGAGGATTTAGTATTGTTTTAATATAGTCCAGACGAGGGTCATGTCATTTGTATTTGATTAAATGTCAATATTTCTCCGTATTTTAGAATTAGTTATTTTATTAGGTTATATATCGATGTGCCCAATGCCGCCCCTCAGACTTCCTGACGGGCCGCCCCCATGTGGTGAGGGTAGGTAGCAACACATCTGCCGCGCTGATCCTCAACACTGGAGCCCCCCAAGGGTGCGTGCTCAGTCCCCTCCTTTACCCCCTGTTCACCCACGACTGCATGGCCAGGCATGACTCCAACACCATCATTAAGTTTGCAGACGACACAACAGTGGTAGGCCTGATCACTGACGACGACGAGACAGCCTATAGGGAGGAGGTCAGAGACCCGGCCGGGTGGTGCCAGGATAACAACCTCTCCCTCAACGTAACAGTTGCATTCAAACTGTTGTATTCGGCGCACGTGACAAATAAACTTTGATTTGATTTGATCTCTGATTCTCCGCTGATTGCGCAATATCGATACATTAGGCTATTGGTGATCTCAATCAAATGATCCATAGCCTATAGACTATATGCTATGAAGTGCATGCTTCAGAGAGGATAGTCAAAGATTTCTTCCCCAAAAATGTTTTTATATTAGGCCTAGTCCCAACAAATGCACGCGGACTAGCCTATAGCCTATGTTCTGTTCAGTTTGAAAAGGAGAGCGCGAAGATGAGAAGGAGGACTAGAGGCCCTACTTTGAATCGCTTGCTTCTACTAGAATTGATGTATTTATCAGAGTTATTGACCTCACAATAAGCCAGATTCGAGTAACTTGCATGTTGGTGCTGACACTTGAAGCAGCAACTGCAGCACAATCAATCGGACAGCTCACGTTGCTGAAAGTACGCAAATTCGATTAAAACCGTCTCCATTTTAATTTGACTTTAGTAACAACAAGAGGGCTTTGTGTTGGAGCCTATTTCTTCCTGGTTTAGAAATAAGAGGTGGGCCTACTTGTTTGACAGACGATATTAGGCTGCTGCTATTTCCATAGATGTGTCGTTAAATTCCTCCACCCACCATGCACTCTTTAAATAGCCAATCTCCTTGTCAGTGAAGGGCTGTTAAGTTAAAACCAATACTGGGAGGGGGTATGAAAGGGTATGCCATAGGCCTATTCTATATTAAAGAAAATGGCAGAAAGCACAGGCTTACCCCTTGTTAGATTAAGACTTTATAGACAATAAAACCGATACGATTAAACACTAGATGACCAAAGTATGTGGACACCTGCTCGTCGAACATCTAATTTCAGAATCATGAGCATTAATATGGAGTTGGTCCCCCTTTGCTGCTATAACAGCCTCAAATCTTCTGGGAAATGCTTTCCACTAGATGTTGGAACATTGCTGCAGGGACTTGCTTCCATTCAGCCACAAGAGAATTTGTGATGTTGCGAACTGATATTGGGGGATTAGGCCTGGCTCATAGTTGGCATTCCAATTAATCTCAAAGAGGTTTGATGTGGTTGAAGTCAGGGCTCTGTGCAGGCCAGTCAAGTTCCTCCACAACGATTGCGACAAACCATTTCTGCTTAATGCACGGGGGCATTGTCAAGCTGAAACAGGAAAGGGCCTTCCCCAAACTGTCGCCACATATTTTGTCGCCACAGAATAGTCTAGAATGTTATTTTATGCTGTAGCGTTAATATATAAGGTAGGCTTACTCTGTCTGGGGTGGAAAGGTAGGTCTACTCTGTCTGGGGTGGAAAGGTAGGTCCTACTCTGTCTGAGGTGGAAAGGTAGGTCTACTCTGTCTGGGGTGGAAAGGTAGGTCTACTCTGTCTGAGGTGGAAAGGTAGGTGTACTCTGTCTGGGGTGGAAAGGTAGGTCTACTCTGTCTGGGGTGGAAAGGTAGGTCTACTCTGTCTGGGGTGGAAAGGTAGGACTACTCTGGCTGGGGTGGAAAGGTAGTCCTACTCCGTCTGGGGTGGAAAGTTAGGCCTACTCCGTCTGGGGTGGAAAGTTAGGCCTACTCCGTCATGGGTGGAAAGGTAGGTCTACTCTGTCTGGGGTGGAAAGGTAGGTCTACTCTGTCTGGGGTGGAAAGGTAGGTCTACTCTGTCTGGGGTGGAAAGGTAGGCTTACTCTGACTGGGGTGGAAAGGTAGGTCCTACTCTGTCTGGGGTGGAAAGGTGGGTCTACTCTGTCTGGGGTGGAAAGGTAGGTCTACTCTGTCTGGGGTGGAAAGGTAGGCCTACTCTGTCTGGGGTGGAAAGGTAGGTCCTACTCTGTCTGGGGTGGAAAGGTAGGTCTACTCTGTCTGGGGTGGAAAGGTAGGTCTACTCTGTCTGGGGTGGAAAGGTAGGTCCTACTCTGTCTGGGGTGGAAAGGTAGGCCTACTCTGTCTGGGGTGGAAAGGTAGGTCTACTCTGTCTGGGGTGGAAAGGTAGGTCCTACTCTGTCTGGGGTGGAAAGGTGGGTCTACTCTGTCTGGGGTGGAAAGGTAGGTCTACTCTGTCTGGGGTGGAAAGGTGGGTCTACTCTGTCTGGGGTGGAAAGGTAGTGTCTACTCTGTCTGAGGTGGAAAGGTAGGTCCTACTCTGTCTGGGGTGGAAAGGTAGGTCCTACTCTGTCTGGGGTGGAAAGGTAGGTCTACTCTGTCTGGGGTGGAAAGGTAGGTCTACTCTGTCTGGGGTGGAAAGGTAGGTCTACTCTGTCTGGGGTGGAAAGGTAGGCCTACTCTGTCTGGGGTGGAAAGGTAGGCCTACTCTGTCTGGGGTGGAAAGGTAGGCCTACTCTGTCTGGGGTGGAAAGGTAGACCTACTCTGTCTGGGGTGGAAAGGTGGGTATACTCTGTCTGGGGTGGAAAGGTAGGTCTACTCTGTCTGGGGTGGAAAGGTGGGCCTACTCTGTCTGGGGTGGAAAGGTAGGTCTACTCTTGTCTGGGGTGGAAAGGTAGGTCCTACTCTGTCTGGGGTGGAAAGGTAGGTCCTACTCTGTCTGGGGTGGAAAGGTAGGTCCTACTCTGTCTGAGGTGGAAAGGTAGGTCTACTCTGTCTGGGGTGGAAAGGTAGGTCTACTCTGTCTGGGGTGGAAAGGTAGGTCTACTCTGTCTGGGGTGGAAAGGTAGACCTACTCTGTCTGGGGTGGAAAGGTAGGTCTACTCTGTCTGGGGTGGAAAGGTGGGTCTACTCTGTCTGGGGTGGAAAGGTAGGCCTACTCTGTCTGGGGTGGAAAGGTGGGTCTACTCTGTCTGGGATGGAAAGGTAGGTCCTACTCTGTCTGGGGTGGAAAGGTGGTTCCTACTCTGTCTGGGGTGGAAAGGTAGGCCTACTCTGTCTGGGGTGGAAAGGTAGGTCTACTCTGTCTGGGGTGGAAAGGTAGGTCTACTCTGTCTGGGGTGGAAAGGTAGGTCTACTCTGTCTGGGGTGGAAAGGTAGGCCTACTCTGTCTGGGGTGGAAAGGTAGGTCCTACTCTGTCTGGGGTGGAAAGGTAGGTCTACTCTGTTCTGGGGTGGAAAGGTAGGTCCTACTCTGTCTGGGGTGGAAAGGTAGGTCCTACTCTGTCTGGGGTGGAAAGGTAGGTCTACTCTGTCTGGGGTGGAAAGGTAGGTCTACTCTGTCTGGGGTGGAAAGGTAGGTCTACTCTGTCTGGGGTGGAAAGGTAGGCTTACTCTGACTGGGGTGGAAAGGTAGGTCCTACTCTGTCTGGGGTGAAAAGGTAGGTCTACTCGGTCTTGGGGTGGAAAGGTAGGTCCTACTCTGTCTGGGGTGGAAAGGTAGGTCCTACTCTGTCTGGGGTGGAAAGGTAGGTCTACTCTGTCTGGGGTGGAAAGGTAGGTCTACTCTGTCTGGGGTGGAAAGGTAGGTCTACTCTGTCTGGGGTGGAAAGGTAGGCCTACTCTGTCTGGGGTGGAAAGGTAGGTCTACTCTGTCTGGGGTGGAAAGGTAGGCCTACTCTGTCTGGGGTGGAAAGGTAGGCCTACTCTGTCTGGGGTGGAAAGGTAGGTCTACTCTGTCTGGGGTGGAAAGGTAGGTACTACTCTGTCTGGGGTGGAAAGGTAGGTCTACTCTGTCTGGGGTGGAAAGGTGGGTCTACTCTGTCTGGGGTGGAAAGGTAGGTCCTACTCTGTCTGAGGTGGAAAGGTAGGTCCTACTCTGTCTGGGGTGGAAAGGTAGGTCTACTCTGTCTGGGGTGGAAAGGTAGGTCTACTCTGTCTGGGGTGGAAAGGTAGGTCTACTCTGTCTGGGGTGGAAAGGTAGGCCTACTCTGTCTGGGGTGGAAAGGTAGGTCTACTCTGTCTGGGGTGGAAAGGTAGGCCTACTCTGTCTGGGGTGGAAAGGTAGGCCTACTCTGTCTGGGGTGGAAAGGTGGGTCTACTCTGTCTGGGGTGGAAAGGTAGGTCTACTCTGTCTGGGGTGGAAAGGTAGGTCTACTCTGTCTGGGGTGGAAAGGTGGGTCTACTCTGTCTGGGGTGGAAAGGTAGGCCTACTCTGTCTGGGGTGGAAAGGTAGGTCTACTCTGTCTGGGGTGGAAAGGTAGGTCCTACTCTGTCTGGGGTGGAAAGGTAGGTCCTACTCTGTCTGGGGTGGAAAGGTAGGTCCTACTCTGTCTGAGGTGGAAAGGTAGGTCTACTCTGTCTGGGGTGGAAAGGTAGGTCTACTCTGTCTGGGGTGGAAAGGTAGGTCAACTCTGTCTGGGGTGGAAAGGTAGGCCTACTCTGTCTGGGGTGGAAAGGTGGGTCTACTCTGTCTGGGGTGGAAAGGTAGGTCTACTCTGTCTGGGGTGGAAAGGTAGGCCTACTCTGTCTGGGGTGGAAAGGTAGGTCTACTCTGTCTGGGGTGGAAAGGTGGGTCCTACTCTGTCTGGGGTGGAAAGGTAGGTCTACTCTGTCTGGGGTGGAAAGGTAGGTCTACTCTGTCTGGGGTGGAAAGGTAGGTCTACTCTGTCTGGGGTGGAAAGGTAGGTCTACTCTGTCTGGGGTGGAAAGGTAGGTCTACTCTGTCTGGGGTGGAAAGGTAGGTCTACTCTGTCTGGGGTGGAAAGGTAGGTCTACTCTGTCTGGGGTGGAAAGGTAGGTCTACTCTGTCTGGGGTGGAAAGGTAGGTCTACTCTGTCTGGGGTGGAAAGGTAGGTCTACTCTGTCTGGGGTGGAAAGGTGGGTCTACTCTGTCTGGGGTGGAAAGGTAGGTCTACTCTGTCTGGGGTGGAAAGGTAGGTCCTACTCTGTCTGGGGTGGAAAGGTGGGTCTACTCTGTCTGGGGTGGAAAGGTAGGTCTACTCTGTCTGGGGTGGAAAGGTAGGTCTACTCTGTCTGGGGTGGAAAGGTAGGTCTACTCTGTCTGGGGTGGAAAGGTAGGTCTACTCTGTCTGGGGTGGAAAGGTAGGTCTACTCTGTCTGGGGTGGAAAGGTGGGTCTACTCTGTCTGGGGTGGAAAGGTAGGACTACTCTGACTGGGGTGGAAAGGTGGGTCTACTCTGTCTGGGGTGGAAAGGTAGGTCTACTCTGTCTGGGGTGGAAAGGTAGGACTACTCTGTCTGGGGTGGAAAGGTGGGTCTACTCTGTCTGGGGTGGAAAGGTAGGTCTACTCTGTCTGGGATGGAAAGGTAGGTCTACTCTGTCTGGGGTGGAAAGGTGGGTCTACTCTGTCTGGGGTGGAAAGGTAGGTCCTACTCTGTCTGAGGTGGAAAGGTAGGTCTACTCTGTCTGGGGTGGAAAGGTAGGTCTACTCTGTCTGGGGTGGAAAGGTGGGTCTACTCTGTCTGGGGTGGAAAGGTAGGACTACTCTGTCTGGGGTGGAAAGGTAGGTCTACTCTGTCTGGGATGGAAAGGTGGGTCAACTCTGTCTGGGGTGGAAAGGTGGGTCTACTCTGTCTGGGGTGGAAAGGTAGGTCTACTCTGTCTGGGGTGGAAAGGTAGGTCTACTCTGTCTGGGGTGGAAAGGTAGGCTCACTCTGACTGGGGTGGAAAGGTAGGTCTCACTCTGACTGGGGTGGAAAGGTAGGACTACTCTGACTGGGGTGGAAAGGTAGGTCCTACTCCGTCATGGGGTGGAAAGGTAGGTCTACTCCGTCATGGGGTGGAAAGGTAGGTCTACTCTGTCTGGGGTGGAAAGGTAGGTCTACTCTGTCTGGGGTGGAAAGGTAGGTCTACTCTGTCTGGGGTGGAAAGGTAGGTCTACTCTGTCTGGGGTGGAAAGGTAGGTCTACTCTGTCTGGGGTGGAAAGGTGGGTCTACTCTGTCTGGGGTGGAAAGGTAGGCCTACTCCGTCTGGGGTGGAAAGGTAGGCCTACTCCGTCATGGGGTGGAAAGGTAGGACTACTCTGTCTGGGGTGGAAAGGTGGGTCTACTCTGTCTGGGGTGGAAAGGTAGGTCTACTCTGCCTGGGGTGGAAAGGTAGGTCTACTCTGTCTGGGGTGGAAAGGTAGGTCTACTCTGTCTGGGGTGGAAAGGTGGGTCTACTCTGTCTGGGGTGGAAAGGTAGGTCTACTCTGTCTAGGGTGGAAAGGTGGGTCTACTCTGACTGGGGTGGAAAGGTAGGTCTACTCTGACTGGGGTGGAAAGGTAGGTCTACTCTGTCTGGGGTGGAAAGGGCGGCCTACTCTCTCTGGGGTGGAAAGGTAGGTCTACTCTGTCTGGGGTGGAAAGGTAGGTCTACTCTGTCTGGGGTGGAAAGGTAGGTCTACTCTGACTGGGGTGGAAAGGTAGGTCTACTCTGTCTGGGGTGGAAAGGGCGGCCTACTCTCTCTGGGGTGGAAAGGTAGGTCTACTCTGTCTGAGGTGGAAAGGT
>NC_092092.1:4438888-4486466 GCF_045679555.1 Salvelinus alpinus
AGGTAGGTCTACTCTGTCTGGGGTGGAAAGGTGGGTCTACTCTGTCTGGGGTGGAAAGGTAGGCCTACTCTGTCTGGGGTGGAAAGGTAGGTCTACTCTGTCTGGGGTGGAAAGGTAGGTCTACTCTGTCTGGGGTGGTAAGGTAGGTCTACTCTGTCTGGGGTGGAAAGGTGGGTCTACTCTGTCTGGGGTGGAAAGGTAGGCCTACTCCGTCTGGGGTGGAAAGGTAGGCCTACTCCGTCATGGGTGGAAAGGTAGGTCTACTCCGTCATGGGTGGAAAGGTTGGTCTACTCTGTCTGGGGTGGAAAGGTAGGTCTACTCTGTCTGGGGTGGAAAGGTAGGTCTACTCTGT
Organism: Salvelinus alpinus; assembly: GCF_045679555.1. Lineage (NCBI taxonomy): Eukaryota > Metazoa > Chordata > Actinopteri > Salmoniformes > Salmonidae > Salvelinus > Salvelinus alpinus. The sequence goes on from NC_092092.1 coordinate 4,439,242, forward strand.
CTGGGGTGGAAAGGTAGGTCTACTCTGTCTGGGGTGGTAAGGTAGGTCTACTCTGTCTGGGGTGGAAAGGTGGGTCTACTCTGTCTGGGGTGGAAAGGTAGGCCTACTCCGTCTGGGGTGGAAAGGTAGGCCTACTCCGTCATGGGTGGAAAGGTAGGTCTACTCTGTCTGGGGTGGAAAGGTAGACCTACTCTGTCTGGGGTGGAAAGGTAGGCCTACTCTGTCTGGGGTGGAAAGGTAGACCTACTCTGTCTGGGGTGGAAAGGTAGACCTACTCTGTCTGAGGTGGAAAGGTGGGTATACTCTGTCTGGGGTGGAAAGGTAGGACTACTCTGTCTGGGGTGGAAAGGTGGGTCTACTCTGTCTGGGGTGGAAAGGTGGGTCTACTCTGTCTGGGGTGGAAAGGTGGGTCTACCTTGTCTGGGGTGGAAAGGTAGGTCCTACTCTGTCTGGGGTGGAAAGGTAGGTCCTACTCTGTCTGGGGTGGAAAGGTAGGTCCTACTCTGTCTGAGGTGGAAAGGTAGGTCTACTCTGACTGGGGTGGAAAGGTAGGTCTACTCTGTCTGGGGTGGAAAGGTAGGTCAACTCTGTCTGGGGTGGAAAGGTAGACCTACTCTGTCTGAGGTGGAAAGGTAGGTCTACTCTGTCTGGGGTGGAAAGGTGGGTCTACTCTGTCTGGGGTGGAAAGGTAGGCCTACTCTGTCTGGGGTGGAAAGGTGGGTCTACTCTGTCTGGGATGGAAAGGTAGGCCTACTCTGTCTGGGGTGGAAAGGTGGGTCTACTCTGTCTGGGGTGGTAAGGTAGGCCTACTCTGTCTGGGGTGGAAAGGTAGGTATACTCTGTCTGGGGTGGAAAGGTAGGTCTACTCTGTCTGGGGTGGAAAGGTAGGCTTACTCTGACTGGGGTGGAAAGGTAGGTCCTACTCTGTCTGGGGTGAAAAGGTAGGTCTACTCGGTTTTGGGGTGGAAAGGTAGGTCCTACTCTGTCTGGGGTGGAAAGGTAGTCCTACTCTGTCTGGGGTGGAAAGGTAGGTCTACTCTGTCTGGGGTGGAAAGGTAGGTCTACTCTGTCTGGGGTGGAAAGGTAGGTCTACTCTGTCTGGGGTGGAAAGGTAGGTCTACTCTGTCTGGGGTGGAAAGGTAGACCTACTCTGTCTGGGGTGGAAAGGTAGGCCTACTCTGTCTGGGGTGGAAAGGTAGACCTACTCTGTCTGGGGTGGAAAGGTAGACCTACTCTGTCTGAGGTGGAAAGGTGGGTATACTCTGTCTGGGGTGGAAAGGTAGGACTACTCTGTCTGGGGTGGAAAGGTGGGTCTACTCTGTCCGGGGTGGAAAGGTGTGTCTACTCTGTCTATGGTGGAAAGGTAGGTCCTACTCTGTCTGGGGTGGAAAGGTAGGTCCTACTCTGTCTGGGGTGGAAAGGTAGGTCTACTCTGTCTGGGGTGGAAAGATAGGTCTACTCTGTCTGGGGTGGAAAGGTAGGTCTACTCTGTCTGGGGTGGAAAGGTAGACCTACTCTGTCTGGGGTGGAAAGGTAGGCCTACTCTGTCTGGGGTGGAAAGGTAGACCTACTCTGTCTGGGGTGGAAAGGTAGACCTACTCTGTCTGAGGTGGAAAGGTGGGTATACTCTGTCTGGGGTGGAAAGGTAGGACTACTCTGTCTGGGGTGGAAAGGTGGGTCTACTCTGTCTGGGGTGGAAAGGTGGGTCTACCTTGTCTGGGGTGGAAAGGTAGGTCCTACTCTGTCTGGGGTGGAAAGGTAGGTCCTACTCTGTCTGGGGTGGAAAGGTAGGTCCTACTCTGTCTGGGGTGGAAAGGTAGGTCCTACTCTGTCTGGGGTGGAAAGGTAGGTCCTACTCTGTCTGAGGTGGAAAGGTAGGTCTACTCTGACTGGGGTGGAAAGGTAGGTCTACTCTGTCTGGGGTGGAAAGGTAGGTCAACTCTGTCTGGGGTGGAAAGGTAGGCCTACTCTGTCTGGGGTGGAAAGGTAGGTCTACTCTGTCTGGGGTGGAAAGGTAGGTCTACTCTGTCTGGGGTGGAAAGGTAGACCTACTCTGACTGGGGTGGAAAGGTAGGTCTACTCTGACTGGGGTGGAAAGATGGGTCTACTCTGTCTGGGGTGGAAAGGTGGGTCTACTCTGTCTGGGGTGGAAAGGTAGGTCTACTCTGACTGGGGTGGAAAGGTAGGTCTACTCTGTCTGGGGTGGAAAGGTAGGTCTACTCTGTCTGGGGTGGAAAGGTAGGTCTACTCTGTCTGGGGTGGAAAGGTAGGTCTACTCTGTCTGGGGTGGAAAGGTAGGTCTACTCTGTCTGGGGTGGAAAGGTAGGTCTACTCTGTCTGGGGTGGAAAGGTAGGTCTACTCTGTCTGGGGTGGAAAGGTAGGTCTACTCTGTCTGGGGTGGAAAGGTAGGTCTACTCTGTCTGGGGTGGAAAGGTAGGTCTACTCTGTCTGGGGTGGAAAGGTAGGTCCTACTCTGTCTGGGGTGGAAAGGTAGGTCTACTCTGTCTGGGGTGGAAAGGTAGGTCTACTCTGTCTGGGGTGGAAAGGTAGGCCTACTCTGTCTGGGGTGGAAAGGTTGGTCTACTCTGTCTGGGGTGGAAAGGTAGGTCTACTCTGTCTGGGGTGGAAAGGTAGGCCTACTCTGTCTGGGGTGGAAAGGTAGGTCTACTCTGTCTGGGGTGGAAAGGTAGGACTACTCTGTCTGGGGTGGAAAGGTAGGCCTACTCCGTCTGGGGTGGAAAGGTAGGTCTACTCTGTCTGGGGTGGAAAGGTAGGTCTACTCTGTCTGGGGTGGTAAGGTAGGTCTACTCTGTCTGGGGTGGAAAGGTGGGTCTACTCTGTCTGGGGTGGAAAGGTAGGCCTACTCCGTCTGGGGTGGAAAGGTAGGCCTACTCCGTCATGGGTGGAAAGGTAGGTCTACTCTGTCTGGGGTGGAAAGGTAGGTCTACTCTGTCTGGGGTGGAAAGGTAGGTCTACTCTGTCTGGGGTGGAAAGGTAGGCCTACTCCGTCATGGGTGGAAAGGTAGGTCTACTCTGTCATGGGTGGAAAGGTTGGTCTACTCCGTCATGGGTGGAAAGGTTGGTCTACTCTGTCTGGGGTGGAAAGGTAGGTCTACTCTGTCTGGGGTGGAAAGGTAGGTCTACTCTGTCTGGGGTGGAAAGGTAGGTCTACTCTGTCTGGGGTGGAAAGGTAGGTCTACTCTGTCTGGGGTGGTAAGGTAGGTCTACTCTGTCTGGGGTGGAAAGGTGGGTCTACTCTGTCTGGGGTGGAAAGGTAGGCCTACTCCGTCTGGGGTGGAAAGGTAGGCCTACTCCGTCATGGGTGGAAAGGTAGGTCTACTCTGTCTGGGGTGGAAAGGTAGGTCTACTCTGTCTGGGGTGGAAAGGTAGGTCTACTCTGTCTGGGGTGGAAAGGTAGGCCTACTCCGTCATGGGTGGAAAGGTAGGTCTACTCTGTCTGGGGTGGAAAGGTGGGTCTACTCTGTCTGGGGTGGAAAGGTAGGTCTACTCTGTCTGGGGTGGAAAGGTGGGTCTACTCTGTCTGGGGTGGAAAGGTAGGTCTACTCTGTCTGGGGTGGAAAGGTGGGTCTACTCTGTCTAGGGTGGAAAGGTAGGACTACTCTGTCTGAGGTGGAAAGGTAGGTCCTACTCTGTTTGGGGTGGAAAGGTAGGACTACTCTGTCTGAGGTGGAAAGGTAGGTCTACTCTGTCTGGGGTGGAAAGGTTGGTCCTACTCTGTCTTGGGTGGAAAGGTAGTACTACTCTGACTGGGGTGGAAAGGTAGGTCTACTCTGACTGGGCTGGAAAGGTAGGCTTACTCTGACTGGGATGGAAAGGTAGGCTTACTCTGACTGGGGTGGAAAGGTAGGTCTACTCTGACTGGGCTGGAAAGGTAGGACTACTCTGACTGGGATGGAAAGGTAGGTCTACTCTGTCTGGGGTGGAAAGGTAGGTCTACTCTGTCTGGGGTGGAAAGGTAGGTCTACTCTGTCTGGGGTGGAAAGGTAGGCCTACTCTGACTGGGGTGGAAAGGTAGGTCTACTCTGTCTGGGGTGGAAAGGTAGGCCTACTCTGGCTGGGGTGGAAAGGTAGGACTACTCTGACTGGGGTGGAAAGGTAGGTCTACTCTGTCTGGGGTGGAAAGGTTGGTCTACTCTGTCTGGGGTGGAAAGGTAGGTCTACTCTGTCTGGGGTGGAAAGGTAGGTCTACTCTGTCTGGGGTGGAAAGGTAGGCCTACTCTGACTGGGGTGGAAAGGTAGGTCTACTCTGTCTGGGGTGGAAAGGTGTGTCTACTCTGTCTGGGGTGGTAAGGTAGGCCTACTCTGTCTGAGGTGGACAGGTAGGTCTACTCTGACTGGGGTGGAAAGGTAGGTCTACTATGTCTGAGGTGGAAAGGTAGGTCTACTATGTCTGAGGTGGAAAGGTAGGCCTACTCTGTCTGGGGTGGAAAGGTAGGGCCTACTCTGTCTGGGGTGGAAAGGTAGGACTACTCTGACTGGGGTGGAAAGGTAGGTCTACTCTGACTGGGGTGGAAAGGTAGGTCTACTCTGTCTGGGGTGGAAAGGTGGGTCTACTCTGTCTGGGGTGGAAAGGTAGGCCTAACTTGAAAGTACCATGCTTATATAACTAATTACGTCTCAGATTTAATCATTTGCAAACAGGGACAGTTTGGTTGCAAACAAGACATACTGATTCTGCATTGGAGAAATATGATAAGATCAACACATAGGCCTATCTCTCTATTCATTCTTAGCCGGTAATTTTGTTTATTTGTGTGGTATTAAAAAAAGATTCCCGTTAACATGTAAAACTACGTAGAATTGCATGAAATGTTTATAAAAGGCTTTTTTCTCGGACCTTAAAATACGACGAGAGATTCATGAAAGGCTGTTACTATAAAGGAGATCTTTCCACCCCTACTCTTGTCCACGGTGGTCTACGAAGCCACAACTTTATGGCCCACAGGCCTGTGCACTATCAAAATCCCTGGGTTGTCATGTAATGGCACTTAACAAACAGCTGCTGTTCGTTTCAGATTGGGTGGAAAGGTATAAGTTAGTCCTAAATAATTTGTTTTAACTAAAAGCATTGTATTTGGGATAAATAATTCACTAAACCCTAAACCTTAACCCAATCTTGTAATAAATAATGTGGAAATTTAACAAGTTGAGGTGACTAAACTGCTTGGAATAACACTGGATTGTAAACTGTTATGGTCACAACATGTTGATACAACAGTAGCTAAGATGGAGAGAAGTCTGTCCATAATATAGCACTGCTCTGCCTTCTTAATAACAACACAATCAACAAGGCAGGTCCTACAGACCCTAGTTTTGTCACACCTGGACTCGTGTGGTCAGATGCCACAAAGAGGGACTTAGGAAAATTGCAATTGGCTCAGAACAGGACATCACGGCTGGCCTTTGGATGTACACTGGGAGCAAACATAAATAATATCCATGTCAATCTCTCCTGGTTTAAAGTAGAGGAGAGATTGACTTCATCACTACTTATATTTGTGAGAGGTATTGACATGTTGAAAGCACCTAGCTGTCTGTTTAATCGACTAGCACACAGCTCAGACACCCATAAATACCCCACAAGACATGTCACCAGAGGTCTATTTAAACTACTAGCACACAGCTCAGACACCCATAAATACCCCACAAGACATGTCACCAGAGGTCTATTTAAACTACTGACACACACACAGCTCAGACACCCATCCTTACCCCACAAGACATGTCACCAGGGGTCTATTTAAACTACTAGCACACAGCTCAGACACCCATTCATACCCTACAAGACATGTTACCAGAGGTCTGTTTAAACTACTAGCACACAGCTCAGACACCCATACATACCCTACAAGACATGTCACCAGAGGTCTGTTTAAACTACTGACACACACACAGCTCAGACACCCATCCTTACCCCACAAGACATGCCACCAGGGGTCTCTTCACAATCCCCAACAGACTATGGGAGGCACACAGTACTACATAGAGCCATGACTATATGGAACTCTATTCCACATGCGGTAAGTAATACCAGCAGTAGAATCAGATAAAAAAAACAGGTAAAAATACACCTTATGGAACAGCGGGGACTGTGAAGAGACACACACATAGGCACAGACACACACACACATAGGCACAGACACATGAATATAGACACATGATAACATATGCACTATGCACACACGTACACATGGATTTTGTTTTGTAGAGATGTGGTAGTGGAGTATGGGCCTTCTGGGAAATATGTTATGAATGTATTGTAATGTTTTTAAAATTGTATAACTGCCTTAATTTTGACGGAACTCAGCCTTGGCAGCAGCTAACGGCGCCCATAACAAAATACAAATACAAATACACATCGTGTCTTATCGTGAAAGATTTACGGTAGCATTTATATGTACGTAGTCTGTCCACGTCAAATTACTCTTTCTGCTACATTTCTCTTTAACTCTCTCTGTCCTATCCAATACAATAAACAATATGTAGGTTTGGGAAAACAAAATAGAGATGTACATTAATTCCAGACCTGTACTCTACCTTTAGTATCTCTAGACCTGTACTCTACCTCCAGTATCTCCAGACCTGTACTCTACCTCCAGTATCTCCAGACCTGTACTCTACCTCCAGTAACACCAGACCTGTACTCTACCTCCAGTAACACCAGACCTGTACTCTACCTCCAGTAACACCAGACCTGTACTCTATCTCCAGTAACACCAGACCTGTACTCTACCTCCAGACCTGTACTCTACCTCCAGTATCTCTAGACCTGTACTCTACCTCCAGTATCTCTAGACCTGTACTCTACCTCCAGACTTGTACTCTACCTCCAGACCTGTACTCTACCTCCAGACCTGTACTCTACCTCCAGTATCTCTAGACCTGTACTCTACCTCCAGTATCTCTAGACCTGTACTCTACCTCCAGACTTGTACTCTACCTCCAAACCTGTACTCTACCTCCAGACCTGTACTCTACCTCCAGTATCTCTAGACCTGTACTCTACCTCCAGTATCTCTAGACCTGTACTCTACCTCCAGACTTGTACTCTACCTCCAGACCTGTACTCTACCTCCAGACCTGTACTCTACCTCCAGTATCTCTAGACCTGTACTCTACCTCCAGTAACACCAGACCTGTACTCTACCTCCAGTAACACCAGACCTGTACTCTACCTCCAGTATCTCTAGACCTGTACTCTACCTCCAGTAACATCAGACCTGTACTCTGCCTGAGGGCCGCTCATTGTTTCCTGCAGAAGAAGCAGAATAATGTATTGTACTCTTTTATTCAGTGTTATACAAAAGAAAAGCCTTTTGGTTGACCCAGAGGGAGAACACACACAACCAGAGGGGGCTCAGAGGGAGAGAGAGAGAGCGAGACAGAGAGAGAGAGGCGAGAGAGCGAGAGAGCGAGAGAGCGAGAGAGCGAGAGAGCGAGAGAGCGAGAGAGCGAGACAGAGAGAGAGACAGAGAGAGAGACAGAGACAGAGAGAGAGAGAGAGAGAGACAGAGAGACAGAGACAGAGAGACAGAGAGAGAGAGACAGAGAGAGACAGAGAGAGACAGAGAGAGAGACAGAGAGACAGAGAGACAGAGAGACAGAGAGACAGAGAGACAGAGAGAGAGAGAGAGAGAGAGAGAGAGAGAGAGAGAGAGAGAGAGAGAGAGAGAGAGAGAGAGAGAGACAGAGAGACAGAGAGACAGAGAGATGGTTGTATTGCAGTACTCAGTGTGCTACGCTACAATATGTGTGTGTGCGTTCGGCCCCAGAAGTCTATGTGCAGCCGTATGTGTGTCTATGAGCATGCATTTTTATGGGACTGCCTAGGGCAAATTCTACTCCACATGTCACTCTGAAGACGCTCCTTACTAACCAGCTACTCCCAACCATCTGGCTAGGCTAGTGTACAATTCATAATATATTAGACATACCTTCCAGAGAAAATTACATCAAATGTTTGATAGGAGCAGCTCTCCTTGAGGTATAGTGGCATTGAACACATCAAATTAAGTTGTATTGGTCGCATAAATGTTTTTTTTTACAGATGTTATCGCAGCTGCGATAGATCTCTAGATCCAACAGTGCAGTAATATCTATCAATACAAAACAAATCCACAAAATTAAAAAAGGAATTAAGAAATATACGTAAGTTGTTGCATAAATAACATAGAAAATACCTATGAAAACGAGACATTTCACAGTCCATTGGTGTGTCTAAACAGTATGAACAGAAAATGAATAGAAAAGGTGTGTACAGCAGTAGTTATATAGGATGATCCATGACTAGAATACAGTATATACATATGAAGTGGACAGCAGTAGTTATATAGGATGATCCATGACTAGAATACAGTATATATATATGAAGTGGACAGCAGTAGTTATATAGGATGAACCAGGACTAGAATACAGTATATACATATGAAGTGGACAGCATTAGTTATATAGGATGAACCATGACTAGAATACAGTATGAAGTGGACAGTAGTAGTTATATAGGATGAACCATGACTAGAATACAGTATATACATATGAAGTGGACAGCAGTAGTTATATAGGATGAACCATGACTAGAATACAGTATGAAGTGGACAGTAGTAGTTATATAGGATGAACCATGACTAGAATACAGTATATACATATGAAGTGGACAGCAGTAGTTATATAGGATGAACCATGACTAGAATACAGTATGAAGTCTACAGCAGTAGTTATATAGGATAAACCAGGACTAGAATACAGTATATACATATGAAGTGGACAGCAGTAGTTATATAGGATGAACCATGACTAGAATACAGTATGAAGTGGACAGTAGTAGTTATATAGGATGAACCATGACTAGAATACAGTATATACATATGAAGTGGACAGCAGTAGTTATATAGGATGAACCATGACTAGAATACAGTATGAAGTGTACAGCAGTAGTTATATAGGATAAACCAGGACTAGAATACAGTATATACATATGAAGTGGACAGCAGTAGTTATATAGGATGAACCATGACTAGAATACAGTATGAAGTGGACAGTAGTAGTTATATAGGATGAACCATGACTAGAATACAGTATATACATATGAAGTGGACAGCAGTAGTTATATAGGATGAACCATGACTAGAATACAGTATGAAGTGGACAGCAGTAGTTATATAGGATGAACCAGGACTAGAATACAGTATATACATATGAAGTGGACCAGTAGTTATATAGAAGTGGACAGCAGTAGTTATATAGGATGAACCATGACTAGAATACAGTATGAAGTGGACAGCAGTAGTTATATAGGATAAACCAGGACTAGAATACAGTATATACATATGAAGTGGACCAGTAGTTATATAGGATGAACCATGACTAGAATACAGTATTATACATATGAAGTGGACAGCAGTAGTTATATAGGATTAACCATGACTAGAATACAGTATGAAGTGGACAGCAGTAGTTATATAGGATGAACCATGACTAGAATACAGTATGAAGTGGACAGCAGTAGTTATATAGGATGAACCATGACTAGAAAACAGTATATACATATGAAGTGTACAGCAGTAGTTATATAGGATGAACCAGGACTAGAATACAGTATTATACATATGAAGTGGACAGCAGTAGTTATATAGGATGATCCAGGACTAGAATACAGTATGAAGTGTACAGCAGTAGTTATATAGGATAAACCAGGACTAGAATACAGTATATACATATGAAGTGGACAGCAGTAGTTATATAGGATGAACCATGACTAGAATACAGTATGAAGTGGACAGCAGTAGTTATATAGGATGAACCATGACTAGAATACAGTATGAAGTGGACAGCAGTAGTTATATAGGATGAACCAGGACTAGATTACAGTATTATACATATGAAGCGGACAGCAGTAGTTATATAGGATGAACCATGACTAGAATACAGTATATACATATGAAGTGGACAGCAGTAGTTATATAGGATGAACCTTGACTAGAATACAGTATATACATATGAAGTGGACAGCAGTAGTTATATAGGATGAACCATGACTAGAATACAGTATATACATATGAAGTGGACAGCAGTAGTTATATAGGATGAACCAGGACTAGATTACAGTATTATACATATGAAGCGGACAGCAGTAGTTATATAGGATGAACCATGACTAGAATACAGTATATACATATGAAGTGGACAGCAGTAGTTATATAGGATGAACCATGACTAGAATACAGTATGAAGTGGACAGTAGTAGTTATATAGGATGAACCATGACTAGAATACAGTATGAAGTGGACAGCAGTAGTTATATAGGATGAACCATGACTAGAATACAGTATGAAGTGGACAGTAGTAGTTATATAGGATGAACCATGACTAGAATACAGTATATACATATGAAGTGGACAGCAGTAGTTATATAGGATGAACCATGACTAGAATACAGTATGAAGCGGACAGTAGTAGTTATATAGGATGAACCATGACTAGAATACAGTATATACATATGAAGTGGACAGCAGTAGTTATATAGGATGAACCATGACTAGAATACAGTATGAAGTGTACAGCAGTAGTTATATAGGATAAACCAGGACTAGAATACAGTATATACATTTGAAGTGGACAGCAGTAGTTATATAGGATGAACCATGACTAGAATACAGTATTATACATATGAAGTGGACAGCAGTAGTTATATAGGATGAACCATGACTAGAATACAGTATGAAGTGGACAGCAGTAGTTATATAGGATGAACCATGACTAGAATACAGTATGAAGTGGACAGCAGTAGTTATATAGGATGAACCATGACTAGAATACAGTATATACATATGAAGTGTACAGCAGTAGTTATATAGGATGAACCAGGACTAGAATACAGTATTATACATATGAAGTGGACAGCAGTAGTTATATAGGATGATCCAGGACTAGAATACAGTATGAAGTGTACAGCAGTAGTTATATAGGATAAACCAGGACAAGAATACAGTATATACATATGAAGTGGACAGCAGTAGTTATATAGGATGAACCATGACTAGAATACAGTATTATACATATGAAGTGGACAGCAGTAGTTATATAGGATGAACCAGGACTAGAATACAGTATTATACATATGAAGTGTACAGCAGTAGTTATATAGGATGAACCATGACTAGAATACAGTATGAAGTGGACAGCAGTAGTTATATAGGATGAACCATGACTAGAATACAGTATATACATATGAAGTGTACAGCAGTAGTTATATAGGATGAACCATGACTAGAATACAGTATATACATATGAAGTGGACAGCAGTAGTTATATAGGATGAACCAGGACTAGATTACAGTATTATACATATGAAGCGGACAGCAGTAGTTATATAGGATGAACCATGACTAGAATACAGTATATACATATGAAGTGGACAGCAGTAGTTATATAGGATGAACCAGGACTAGAATACAGTATATACATATGAAGTGGACAGCAGTAGTTATATAGGATGAACCATGACTAGAATACAGTATATACATATGAAGTGGACAGCAGTAGTTATATAGGATGAACCATGACTAGAATACAGTATATACATATGAAGTGGACAGCAGTAGTTATATAGGATGAACCATGACTAGAATATAGTATATACATATGAAGTGGGTAAAGCAGTAGTTATATAGGATGAACCAGGACTAGAATACAGTATATACATATGAAGTGGACAGCAGTAGTTATATAGGATGAACCATGACTAGAATACAGTATATACATATGAAGTGGACAGCAGTAGTTATGTAGGATGAACCATGACTAGATTACAGTATTATACATATGAAGCGGACAGCAGTAGTTATATAGGATGAACCATGACTAGAATACAGTATATACATATGAAGTGGACAGCAGTAGTTATATAGGATGAACCATGACTAGATTACAGTATTATACATATGAAGCGGACAGCAGTAGTTATATAGGATGAACCATGACTAGAATACAGTATATACATATGAAGTGGACAGCAGTAGTTATATAGGATGAACCATGACTAGAATACAGTATATACATATGAAGTGTACAGCAGTAGTTATATAGGATGAACCATGACTAGAATACAGTATATACATATGAAGTGGACAGCAGTAGTTATATAGGATGAACCATGACTAGAATACAGTATATACATATGAAGTGTAGAGCAGTAGTTATATAGGATGAACCATGACTAGAATACAGTATATACATATACAGATACAGCAATGTATGTTCACTTACTTGTCATTGTTGGTGTGTAAGATACTGCCAATATCCTGGAGTACGATATCGTTCCCTCTGATGAGAAGAGGGTTTCAAACCAGTGTCAGAAACCGAGCACCATTAGAGCGAGATCGAGACAGACCAAGACATAACAAGATAATCTAATCAAATGTTATTGGTCACATACACATATTTAACAGATGTTATTGGTCACATACACATATTTAACAGATGTTATTGGTCACATACACATATTTAACAGATGTTATTGGTCACATACACATACAGATACAGCAGTATGTAAACATGATTACAGTGACCAGTGGTCCATGACTATGTACATAGGGCAGCAGTCTAAGGTGCAGGGTAGAGTAACCGGGTGGTAGCCGGTTAGTAACAGTCACTAAGGTGCAGGGTAGAGTAACCGGGTGGTAGCCGGTTAGTAACAGTCACTAAGGTGCAGGGTAGAGTAACCGGGTGGTAGCCGGTTAGTAACAGTCACTAAGGTGCAGGGTAGAGTAACCGGGTGGTAGCCGGTTAGTAACAGTCACTAAGGTGCAGGGTAGAGTAACCGGGTGGTAGCCGGTTAGTAACAGTCACTAAGGTGCAGGGTAGAGTAACCGGGTGGTAGCCGGTTAGTAACAGTCACTAAGGTGCAGGGTAGAATAACCGGGTGGTAGCCGGTTAGTAACAGTCACTAAGGTGCAGGGTAGAGTAACCGGGTGGTAGCCGGTTAGTAACAGTCACTAAGGTGCAGGGTAGAGTAACCGGGTGGTAGCCGGTTAGTAACAGTCACTAAGGTGCAGGGTAGAGTAACCGGGTGGTAGCCGGTTAGTAACAGTCACTAAGGTGCAGGGTAGAGTAACCGGGTGGTAGCCGGTTAGTAACAGTCACTAAGGTGCAGGGTAGAGTAACCGGGTGGTAGCCGGTTAGTAACAGTCACTAAGGTGCAGGGTAGAGTAACCGGGTGGTAGCCGGTTAGTAACAGTCACTAAGGTGCAGGGTAGAGTAACCGGGTGGTAGCCGGTTAGTAACAGTCACTAAGGTGCAGGGTAGAGTAACCGGGTGGTAGCCGGTTAGTAACAGTCACTAAGGTGCAGGGTAGAGTAACCGGGTGGTAGCCGGTTAGTAACAGTCACTAAGGTGCAGGGTAGAGTAACCGGGTGGTAGCCGGTTAGTAACAGTCACTAAGGTGCAGGGTAGAGTAACCGGGTGGTAGCCGGTTAGTAACAGTCACTAAGGTGCAGGGTAGAATAACCGGGTGGTAGCCGGTTAGTAACAGTCACTAAGGTGCAGGGTAGAGTAACCGGGTGGTAGCCGGTTAGTAACAGTCACTAAGGTGCAGGGTAGAGTAACCGGGTGGTAGCCGGTTAGTAACAGTCACTAAGGTGCAGGGTAGAGTAACCGGGTGGTAGCCGGTTAGTAACAGTCACTAAGGTGCAGGGTAGAGTAACCGGGTGGTAGCCGGTTAGTAACAGTCACTAAGGTGCAGGGTAGAGTAACCGGGTGGTAGCCGGTTAGTAACAGTCACTAAGGTGCAGGGTAGAGTAACCGGGTGGTAGCCGGTTAGTAACAGTCACTAAGGTGCAGGGTAGAATAACCGGGTGGTAGCCGGTTAGTAACAGTCACTAAGGTGCAGGGTAGAGTAACCGGGTGGTAGCCGGTTAGTAACAGTCACTAAGGTGCAGGGTAGAGTAACCGGGTGGTAGCCGGTTAGTAACAGTCACTAAGGTGCAGGGTAGAGTAACCGGGTGGTAGCCGGTTAGTAACAGTCACTAAGGTGCAGGGTAGAGTAACCGGGTGGTAGCCGGTTAGTAACAGTCACTAAGGTGCAGGGTAGAGTAACCGGGTGGTAGCCGGTTAGTAACAGTCACTAAGGTGCAGGGTAGAGTAACCGGGTGGTAGCCGGTTAGTAACAGTCACTAAGGTGCAGGGTAGAGTAACCGGGTGGTAGCCGGTTAATAACAATGACTAAGGTTCAGGGCTGGGTACTGGGACGGAGGCCGGCTAGTGGTGACTATTTATTAACAGTCTGATGGCCTGGTCACAATTTGGACGCACCTGTACTGTCTCCGCCTTTTAGATGGTAGCAGGGTGAACAGGCCGTGGCTCGGGTGGCTGAGGTCCTTGATGATCTTCTGGATGGTAGTGGGGTGAACAGGCTGTGGCTCGGGTGGCAGAGGTCCTTGATGATCTTCTAGATGGTAGCAGGGTGAACAGGCTGTGGCTCGGGTGGCAGAGGTCCTTGATGATCTTCTAGATGGTAGCAGGGTGAACAGACCGTGGCTCGGGTGGCTGAGGTCCTTGATGATCTTCTAGATGGTAGCGGGGTGAACTGGCTGTGGCTCGGTGGCTGAGGTCCTTGATGATCTTCTAGATGGTAGCGGGGTGAAGAGGCTGTGGCTCGGGTGGCTGAGGTCCTTGATGATCTTCTAGATGGTAGTGGGGTGAACAGGCTGTGGCTCGGTGGCTGAGGTCCTTGATGATCTTCTAGATGGTAGTGGGGTGAACAGGCTGTGGCTCGGGTGGCTGAGGTCCTTGATGATCTTCTAGATGGTAGCGGGGCAAAAATGTTACCATAATAGAATTGTCATGCTTTTCAAGCACAGTTTGTGGGAGTTTCCTTGACTTTTCCCTTTCTCAACCTTCCTACCTCCCTAACACGGAGAGAAAGAGAGAAAGAGAAAGAGAGAAAGAGACAGAGAGAGGCAGAGAGAGAGAGGGAGGCAGAGAGCGACATAAAGACAGACATAGAGAGAAAAATAGAGAGATACATAGAACGATACATAGAGAGGGAGAGAGAGAGTGTCACGCTGGTATAAAGGATTTTGGAGACAGGCGCAGGAATACACAATAGGGGTTTTTAATACACCCAAAACAAACACGTATACAAAACACTGGGCTGTACCCAAACAAAAGAGTGAAGGTAAACATCGTTGAACGCCACGGGACGATACCCGTAATACACACTATATATAAACGACACAGCATAACAGCTGCACCAACGCATAGGTACTCACACCACCAACGGACATGTGAACAATAACCGAGAAAGACAGAGGGAACAGAGGGCACGTATATAACATACTAATCAGGGGAAATGGGAACCAGGTTGTGTGTAATCAGACAAGACAGTCCGGGGTTGATGATAATAAATTCCCGCAAGTACCGGGGGATCCATGACAGAGAGATACATAGAGAGCGAGAGCGCGAGAGAAAGTGAGAGAGAGCGAGAGAAAGCGCGAGAAAACGAGAGAGAGAAAGTACGAGAGAGAGAGATGGAGATAGAGAGACAGAGAGAGAGACATTTGAACCAAATAATTAGCGTGGAATATACATCAGCAGCATTTTCTGAAAAAAGCAGACTCCAACATTTCCTCAGTGAAAACAATGTCCTGAGCAAATGTGCCCGTTAGATGCTTTTTTTGTTGCTCTTCCGCTGGCAAATGTCTTTGTAATTGTTACAAACAAGTGAAGGACAAAAATATGCTTCAAATGAAAACTGAGTTGCATTAATTGATAAATACACTACATGACTACATGACCAAAAGTATGTGGACACCTGCTCGTCGAACATCTCATTCCAGAATCATGGGCATTAATGTGGAGTTGGTCCCCCCCCCTTCGCTGCTATAACAGCCTCCACTCTTCTGGGAAAGTATTTCCCACTAGATGTTGGAACATTGCTGCGGGGACTTTCTTCCATTCAGCCACAAGAGCATCAGTGAGGTCAGGAACTGATGTTAGGTGATTAGGCCTGGCTCACAATCGGCATTCCAATTCATCCCAAAAGAGGTTCGATGGGGTTCAGGTCAAGCTTCAGGGGTACCTCAGGTTTAAACTCTAGACATGGCCAGAAGGTATGTTGTTGGCATGCAACAACACACTGCCAGACAGGCATAGTTGATCTGTGGATCTCATGAACTCGCTATGAGAGAGAGAGAGAGAGAGAGACAAACACCTGCCTGCAGGTGACAGCATTCCCTCCCCCATATGCCCCCCTAGGCACAACTATGACAACATAACCAACAAAAACGGGTCACAACTCCTGCAGCTCTGTCGCACGCTGGGTATGTACATAGTCAATGGTAGGCTTCGAGGGGACTCCTATGGTAGGTTCACCTATAGCTCATCTCTTGGCAGTAGCACTGTAGACTACTTTATCACTGACCTCAACCCAGAGTCTCTCAGAGCGTTCACAGTCAGCCCACTGACACCCCTATCAGACCACAGCAAAATCACAGTCTACTTGAACAGAGCAATACTCAATCATGAGGCATCAAAGCCAAAGGAACTGAGTAACATTAAGAAATGCTATAGATGGAAGGAATGCAGTTTGGAAACCTACCAAAAAACAATTAGGCAACAGCAAATTCAATCCCTTTTAGACAACTTCCTGGGTAAAATGTTCCACTGCAATAGTGAAGGTGTAAACTTGGCAGTAGAAAATCTTAACAGTATATTTGACCTCTCAGCTTCCCTATCAAATCTAAAAATCTCAAATAGAAAACCGAAGAAAATGAACAACAATGACAAATGGTTTGATAAAGAATGCAAAAATCTAAGAAATAAATTGAGGAACCTGTCCAACCAAAAACATAGAGACCCGGAAAACCTGAGTCTACGCCTTCACTATGGCGAATCACTAAAACAATACAGAAATACACTACGGAAAAAGAAGGAACAGCACGTCAGAAATCAGCTCAATGTAATTGAAGACTCCATAGACTCTAACCAATTCTGGGAAAATTGGAAAACACTAAACAAACAACAACACGAAGAATTATCTATCCAAAATGGAGATGTATGGGTAAACCACTTCTCCAATCTTTTTGGCTCTATAACAAAGAATAAAGAACAAAAACATATACATGATCAAATACAAATCCTAGAATCAACTATTAAAGACTACCAGAACCCATTGGATTCTCCAATTACCTTGAATGAGTTACAGGACAAAATAAAAACCCTCCAACCCAAAAAGGCCTGTGGTGTTGATGGTATCCTTAACTTCTTGCAACTATAGGGGGTGCTGTTCCGCATTAGCATATTTGTGTCTCCAAATTAAACTGCCTCGTGCTAAATTCTTGATCGTACAATATGCATATTATTGTTATTATTGGATAGAAAACAGTCTATAGTTTCTATAGGAGTTGAAATTTTGTCTCTGAGTGGTACAGAACAATTTTTACAGCACTTTTCATGACAGGGTTCAGATTTCAGAAATTTTTACCTCTGATCTGGGGTCTGTTTATAAGGCCACAGTGAATGCTATGAAGAAACCGACACTGCCTACGTCTTCCTCTGGGTGTCTGTACGTCATCACGTTTTCAATGAAATCGATGGGACGTTCACAGCCATTATAAATGACCAAAATGTACAGAGACCGCCCTTTCTCAACGTGCGCCTCAAGCGTGAAGGCCATCGGACCTGCCTCGTTCCAAATCGTTTTCTAACCAGCTATATTTCTCCGGTCATGTTTTCAGTCGTTATAGTTGTTAAAAACATCATAATGTGGTTAATTTTAACCGTTTTATAGCAATTTATATCCGTTTAGTGCGATTCTGAGGAATTTATTTGTCGTGCACTTTCTAGCTTTGGGAACGTTTCGCGGTCTCGGTCGTTGTTAGTGGACATTTCGAAGGACAGAGGACATCTATCGACCAAAAGACGTTTATAACATAGAAAGGATACATTGCCCAAGAATATGATGGAAGATCAGCTCAAAGTAAGCAATATTTAATATGATAAACCGTGTTTCTGTCGATATATTTTAAACGCATACATCGCCATTTTGTTTGGTATAGCTTCACTTGGCCAACCCTGTATTGAAAAGTAAGGATAATTTTAAAAATGTAAATCAGCGGTTGCATTAAGAACTAATTTGTCTTTCGATTCCTGTCAACCCTGTATTTTTTAGTCAAGTATATGATTAGCTTTTAATTAAACTAGATCACTCTGATAGATGACGTCAGACATATTGAGGCTTGATTTCCTAGTATTTTCATTGTGTAACCACGGTTTTGTATGGCTAAATATGCACCTTTTCGAACAAACTGTATATGTATGTTGTAAAATGATGTTACAGGAGTGTCATCGGAAGAATTCTGAGAAGGTTAGTGAAAAAATTAATATCTTTTGGCGGTGATTACGTTATAGCGCTCTTTGGCTGGAATCGATGCTCTGGTAACGTTTTCACATGTAGTATGCTAACTTATCGATTTATTGTGTTTTCGCTGTAAAACGCTTAGAAAATCTGAAATATTGTCTGGAATCACAAGATCTGGGTCTTTCCATTGCTATGCTTTGTCTATTCTTATGAAATGTTTTATGATGAGTAAATTGGTCATACACGTTGCTCTATCTAGTAATTCTAGTCGATTTGCGATGGTCGGTGCAATTGTAAACTGTGATTTCTACCTGAAATATGCACTTTTTTCTAACAAAAACTATCCTATACCATGAATATGTTATCAGACTGTCATCTGAAGAGGTTTTTTCTTGGTTAGTGGATATCAATATCTTAGTTGAGCCGAATTGGTGATAGCACCTGAAGGAGTAAGAAACTGATGGAGTTAGAATAGTGGTGTATTTTGCTAACGTGTTTAGCTAATAGATTTACATATTTTGTCTTCCCTGTAAAACATTTTAAAAATCTGAAATCTTGGCTTTATTCACAAGATCTGTATCTTTCATCTGGTGTCTTGGACTTGTGATTTAATGATATTTAGATGCTACTATCTACTTCTGAAGCTATGCTATCTATGCTAATCAGTGTGTGGGGGGTGGGGGGTGATCCCGGATACGGGGTTGAGGTTCGGTAAAGGTTAATGAAATGATCAAATATACAGACAACAAATTCCAATTGGCTATACTAAAACTCTTTAACATCGTCCTTAGCTCTGGCATCTTCCCCAATATTTGGAACCAAGGACTGATCACCCCAATCCACAAAAGTGGAGACAAATTTGACCCCAATAACTACCGTGGAATATGCGTCAACAGTAACCTTGGGAAAATCCTCTGCATTATCATTAACAGCAGACTCGTACATTTCCTCAATGAAAACAATGTACTGAGCAAATGTCAAATTGGCTTTTTACCAAATTACCGTACAACAGACCATGTATTCACCCTACACACCCTAATTGACAACCAAACAAACCAAAACAAAGGCAAAGTCTTCTCATGCTTTGTTGATTTCAAAAAAGCCTTCGACTCAATTTGGCATGAGGGTCTGCTATACAAATTGATGGAAAGTGGTGTTGGGGGTAAAACATACGACATTATAAAATCCATGTACACAAACAACAAGTGTGCGGTTAAAATTGGCAAAAAACACACACATTTCTTCACACAGGGTCGTGGGGTGAGACAGGGATGCAGCTTAAGCCCCACCCTCTTCAACATATATATCAACGAATTGGCGCGGGCACTAGAACAGTCTGCAGCACCCGGTCTCACCCTACTAGAATCCGAAGTCAAATGTCTACTGTTTGCTGATGATCTGGTGCTTCTGTCACCAACCAAGGAGGGCCTACAGCAGCACCTAGATCTTCTGCACAGATTCTGTCAGACCTGGGCCCTGACAGTAAATCTCAGTAAGACCAAAATAATGGTGTTCCAAAAAAGGTCCAGTCACCAGGACCACAAATTCCATCTAGACACCGTTGCCCTAGAGCACACAAAAAACTATACATACCTCGGCCTAAACATCAGCACCACAGGTAACTTCCACAAAGCTGTGAACGATCTGAGAGACAAGGCAAGAAGGGCCTTCTATGCCATCAAAAGGAACATAAATTTCAACATACCAATTAGGATCTGGCTAAAAATACTTGAATCAGTCATAGAGCCCATTGCCCTTTATGGTTGTGAGGTCTGGGGTCCGCTCACCAACCAAGATTTCACAAAATGGGACAAACACCAAATTGAGACTCTGCATGCAGAATTCTGCAAAAATATCCTCCGTGTACAACGTAGAACACCAAATAATGCATGCAGAGCAGAATTAGGCCGATACCCACTAATTATCAAAATCCAGAAAAGAGCCGTTAAATTCTACAACCACCTAAAAGGAAGCGATTCCCAAACCTTCCATAACAAAGCCATCACCTACAGAGAGATGAACCTGGAGAAGAGTCCCCTAAGCAAGCTGGTCCTAGGGCTCTGTTCACAAACACAAACACACCCCACAGAGCCCCAGGACAACAGCACAATTAGACCCAACCAAATCATGAGAAAACAAAAAGATAATTACTTGACACATTGGAAAGAATTAACAAAAAAACAGAGCAAACTAGAATGCTATATGGCCCTAAACAGAGAGTACACAGTGGCAGAATACCTGACCACTGTGACTGACCCAAACTTAAGGAAAGCTTTGACTATGTACAGACTCAGTGAGCATAGCCTTGCTATTGAGAAAGGCCGCCGTAGGCAGACATGGCTCTCAAGAGAAGACAGGCTATGTGCACACTGCCCACAAAATAAGGTGGAAACTGAGCTGCACTTCCTAACCTCCTGCCCAATGTATGACCATATTAGAGAGACATATTTCCCTCAGATTACACAGATCCACAAAGAATTCGAAAACAAATCCAATTTTGATAAACTCCCATATCTACTGGGTGAAATTCCACAGTGTGCCATCACAGCAGCAAGATTTGTGACCTGTTGCCACAAGAAAAGGGCAACCAGTGAAGAACAAACACCACTGTAAATACAACCCATATTTATGTTTATTTATTTTAACTTGTGTGCTTTAACCATTTGTACATTGTTACAACACTGCATATATATAATATGACATTTGTAATGTCTTTATTGTTTTGAAACTTCTGTATGTGTAATGTTTACTGTTCATTTTTATTGTTTATTTGACTTTTGTATATTACCTACCTCACTTGCTTTGGCAATGTTAACACATGTTTCCCATGCCAATAAAGCCCCTTGAATTGAATTGAATTGAATTGAGAGAGAGAGAGAGAGAGAGAGAGAGAGAGAGAGAGAGAGAGAGAGAGAGAGAGAGAGAGAGAGAGAGAGAGAGAGAGAGAGAGACACAGACAGACAGACAGACAGACAGACAGACAGACAGACAGACAGACAGACAGACAGACAGACAGACAGACAGACATACAGACAGACAGACAGACAGACAGACAGACAGACAGACAGACAGACAGACAGACAGACAGACAGACAGACAGGTACATGAGTACGAGAGAGAGAGAGAGACAGAGAGAGAGAGAGAGAGAGAGGTACATGAGTACAAGAGAGAGAGAGAGACAGAGAGAGAGAGACAGACAGACAGAGAGACAGAGAGACAGAGAGAGAGAGAGAGAGAGAGAGACAGAGACAGACAGACAGAGAGAGAGACAGAGACAGAGACAGAGACAGAGAGAGAGACAGAGAGAGAGAGAGAGAGAGAGAGAGAGAGAGAGAGAGAGAGAGACAGAGAGAGAGACAGAGACAGAGACAGAGACAGAGACAGAGAGAGAGAGAGAGAGAGAGAGAGAGAGAGAGAGAGACAGACAGACAGACAGAGAGACAGAGAGACAGAGAGACACCGCGTCCTATCCATCTATCCATCCAAACGCTTTTATCGTTGAAATTCTTCACATTCACCCACATAATTTTCCATTTACTGTTTATTTTGATTACATACTGTACATGTGTGTTTTAATAGGGTTATTTTATAAAGAGAACATCAAGGGACATTTTATAAGCAGTAAAATATGATCCTCTGCATTGTGCATCTGAGATATTTCAAATCCAATGTTTTCTATTTGTTTCCTTCTGTAGCCAGTACCTCACCTGTTGTTTTTATGACAAATTGTACCTAACAGACACTAGACCTAGTTTGATGTTTTTGCCTGAAACTGTCTACTGTAAAGCTAATAATGCAGGCATACATCTTACGCATGGGTGGCCCCAGCGGGAATCAAACACCGTGACCTGTGTTGTTGCAAGCACCATGCTCCCTCGACTAAGCCGCACAGGACGATGTCTATATGCCTCTATAATGTCTATCTACTTATAACTTCAGTAGAACACACTCCCACTGACATAATCCAACATTATTCAGCTCTCTGTTGTCCTCTACACCATCCTCCCAGCTCTCTGTTGTCCTCTACATCACCCTCCCAGCTCTCTGTTGTCCTCTACATCACCCTCCCAGCTCTCTGTTGTCCTCTACATCACCCTCCCAGCTCTCTGTTGTCCTCTACACCACCCTCCCAGCTCTCTGTTGTCCTCTACATCACCCTCCCAGCTCTCTGCTGTCCTCCCTCTACACCACCCTCCCAGCTCTCTGTTGTCCTCTACATCACCCTCCCAGCTCTCTGTTGTCCTCTACATCACCCTCCCAGCTCTCTGTTGTCCTCTACACCACCCTCCCAGCTCTCTGTTGTCCTCTACACCACCCTCCCAGCTCTCTGTTGTCCTCTACATCACCCTCCCAGCTCTCTGCTGTCCTCCCTCTACATCACCCTCCCAGCTCTCTGTTGTCCTCTACATCACCCTCCCAGGTCTCTGCTGCCCTCCCTCTACACCACCCTCCCAGGTCTCTGTTGTCCTCTACACCACCCTCCCAGCTCTCTGTTGTCCTCTACACCACCCTCCCAGCTCTCTGTTGTCCTCTACACCACCCTCCCAGCTCTCTGTTGTCCTCTACACCATCCTCCCAGCTCTCTGTTGTCCTCTACACCACCCTCCCAGCTCTCTGTTGTCCTCTACACCACCCTCCCAGCTCTCTGTTGTCCTCTACACCATCCTCCCAGCTCTCTGTTGTCCTCTACACCACCCTCCCAGCTCTCTGTTGTCCTCTACACCACCCTCCCAGCTCTCTGTCGTCCTCTACACCACCCTCCCAGCTCTCTGTTGTCCTCTACATCACCCTCCCAGGTCTCTGCTGCCCTCCCTCTACACCACCCTCCCAGGTCTCTGTTGTCCTCTACACCACCCTCCCAGCTCTCTGTTGTCCTCTACACCACCCTCCCAGCTCTCTGTTGTCCTCTACACCATCCTCCCAGCTCTCTGTTGTCCTCTACACCACCCTCCCAGCTCTCTGTTGTCCTCTACACCATCCTCCCAGGTCTCTGTTGTCCTCTACATCACCCTCCCAGCTCTCTGCTGTCCTCCACATAACACTCCTTTCATGATTTTTTTACTGCTGCCGAAGTGTCATATTACATAACTGATACAAGAAATGTCCTTTCATCATTGTTGTGGCTGGCAGCACAAACCCCTTCAAAGAAATCCAGAAGCATGAATCCGAGTGGAGCCCCTTCCACGACACTAAGGGGTTTGTGTTTGTTTCCAGACAGCTGTAAATCGATTATATTTGCAGCCAGGTCACCTGTGATACAAGTCAGTATTTGATGTCTATCCATGTCTGAGGACGTTCTCTAGGAGCAACAGTGAGCTCTGTTTCCTTAAAGCAGGTTTCGGTTTTGCTAGGGCGTTGTGTACCTGGATGGCGGATGTTTGAATCGAGCGACAGAAAGTTCTTTTTTGCGATTTTAGTTTTAAACCTATCCAAAACCTAAACACCTACCTTAACCTTAAAGAGTTAATGCCTAACCTTAAGATTTTGGATTTAGTGACTAAACGTAACACTTTGAAATGTTGACGTTTGGAACAACTTTGAAATTTGACATTTGAGAAACATCTAGTTCTGACGTGAGACTGGAGAGCCAGCTGTTTATTTGTGGTAGCATAGATATACAGTGCAATTGTTTTTTCCTGTGCTGTGCTGTGTGCTGTGCTGTGCTGTGCTGTGCTGTGCTGTGCTGTGCGTGTGTGTGTGTGTGTGTGTGTGTGTGTGTGTGTGTGTGTGTGTGTGTGTGTGTGTGTGTGTGTGTGTGTGTGTGTGTGTGTGTGTGTGTGTGTGTGTGTGTGTGTGTGTGTGTGTCCGTGTGCGTCCGTGCGTGCGTGCGTGCGTGCGTGCCTCCATTCTTGCATGTGATCACTCCTGGTCAGTATCCCTAATCTCATCGCTCCCCTTTGCCAAGTTCTTCTCTGGGGAAATTAATACAGGATGAAGCCAAGGAAGTTTTACAGTATAAAGAATGTTTTATTTGAGGGGAAACTTGTTTAAGAAGCGATTATCAGGCCATTCTGCAGTTTCAGGCTCTTTGGATGTATAATATTGAAACAATTATAGGCCTCCCCAAATAAGATGGACCAGAGATAATTAGATTTTTACACTGGAGGGTGTTTTCTAGGCAATTAACATGGCACACCATCCATTTGGCTCCAAGCCCTGACTTAAGGTTGGGGGGGGGGGGTCTACTACAGGGGGAAATAATCACTCTACCGTTACCTCTTGATTGTAATCTAAAGCACACAACATAGACACACACAATCACTCACACACACACACACACACACAAACACACACTCAGCTGCAGAGAGGCTGAAACAAATAGATAGGGAAGAACACGCATTTTGGTGTAATTGAGCAAAACACTAACTAGCACCTCCTCAGATCTCGCAAGCACAAACGTGCACGTGCACACACACGCGCGCACACACCCACACACACACACACACACCCACACACACACACACACACCCACACACAATCACACAGACACACACACACACACCCACACACGATCACACAGAAACACACACAGACACACAAACGCACACCTCCTCACATCTCTATGGCTATACTCGTCGTATCTCTAGAATTACTATAGCCGTAGTAATTAAATACGATTCAGAAATTCAATCGCAGGCATTAGGAAGCATAAGCATTTAGTAATAATCTTTATTCATCCTAATTTATCAGGTTAAAGGCTTAATGGCAGCTAATCCACAGATAAAAGGCCTCGACACAGTCTCTCTGAACGTTCTAGCATAGGAACAGAACATTCAGTCCATAAGGCAAACTCTTCCACACAATCCAGTAGGAATGTATAGATTGTTCTGTGCTGTAAAGCTTTAGGTCTAACTCTGCGGTCTGATTGTATTTAAATTAAATGTTAATTAAATGATATCTCTACACTAGGGTAGTCAAACATACGCCCCGCGGACTGGATCCAGTAGGCGAAGGGGTCCTAACTGGTCCGCGTGTGGTTTGAATTTTCCCAAGTTCACTTCGAAACAATGGTTATTATACAGTGGGGCAAAAAAGTATTTAGTCAGCCACCAATTGTGCAAGTTCTCCCACTTAAAAAGATGAGAGAGGCCTGTAATTTTCATCATAGGTACACTTCAACTATGACAGACAAAATGAGAAAATAAATTTAAGAAAATCACATTGTAGGATTTTTTATGAATTTATTTGCAAATTATGGTGGAAAATAAGTATTTTTATAAGCCGGCCACTTGGCAAAACTGAGAATCAGGGGAGAAGGGCCTTGGTCAGGGAGGTGACCAAGAACCTGATGGTCACTCTGACAGAGCTTCAGAGTTCCTCTGTGGAGGTGGGAGAACCTTCCAGAAGGATAACCATCTCTGCAGCACTCCACCAATCAGGCCTTTACGGTAGCGTGGCCGGACGGAAGCCATTCCTTAGTAAAAGGCACATTACAGCACACTTGGAGTTTGCCAAAAGGCACCTAAAGATTCTCAGACCATGAGAAACAAGATTCTCTGGTATGATGAAACCAAGATTGAACTCTTTGGCCTGAATGCCAAGTGTCACGTATGGAGGAAACCTGGCACCACCCCTATGGTGAAGTATGGTGGTGGCAGCTGTGGGGATGTTTTTCAGTGGCAGGGACTGTGAGACTAGTCAGTCAAAGATGCAAAGATGAACGGAGCAAAGTACAGAGATATCCTTGATGAAAATCTGCTCCAGAGCCCTCAGGACCTCAGCCAGGGGGCGAAGGTTCACCTTCTAACAGGACAAAAACCCGATGCACACAGCCAAGACAACGCAGGAGTGGTTTCGGGACAAGTCTCTGAATGTCCTTGAGTGGGCTAGCCAGAGCCCGGACTTGAACACGTTCAAATATCTATGGAGAGACCTGAAAGTAGCTGTGCACTACTTTCTCCATCCAACCTGACAGCGCTTGAGAGGATCTGCAGAGAAGAATGGGAGAAACTCCCCAAATACAGGTGTGCCAAGCTTGTAGAGTCATAGCCAAGAAGACTTGAGGCTGTAATCGCTGCCAAAGGTGTTTCAACAAAGTACTGAGTAAATGGTCTGAATACTTATTTAAATGTGATATTTCAGTTTTTTTAAATGCAATACATTTGGAAAAATGTCTAAACCTGTTTTTGCTTTGTCATTATGGCGTATTGGGTGTAGATAGATGAGGAAAAAAACAAATGAATACATGTCAGAATAAGGCTGTAACTTAACAAAATGTGGAAAAAGTAAAGGGGTCTGAATACTTTCCAAAGGCACCGTACATTTTTGCACATAAAAGCGTTTTCACCAACATTTCTTGCATAATACAAACATCTCCATCCTCAACACTGGGGCCCCACAAGGGTGCGTTCTCAGCCCTCTCCTGTACACCCTTGTTTTCATATATATCCAATAACGTTCCAACCGGAGCATTCCTTCATGTCTGTATAAGTAATGGAACGCATGGCGATGTCATGAGGAAAGCGCGTGATCAAGAACTGGCAATCTGCCAGACCAATGACTGAAACACCTCCCATCCGGCCCCACATCACACTAGAGGCTTCATTCAGCGTCCTACAGACTGTTGACATCTAGTGGAAGGCTTAGGAAGTGCAAACAGATCCATATATTACAGGGAATTGAATAGGCGATGACTTTAACATCAACCAGTCTCAGAATTTCTCAGGTTTTTGCCTGCCATATGAGTTCTGTTATACTCACAGACATCATTCAAACAGTTTTAGAAACTTCAGAGTGTTTTCTATCCAATAGTAATAATAATATGCATATATTTGCATCTGGGACAGAGTAGGAGGCAGTTCACTATGGGCATGCAATTCATCCAAAAGTGAAAATGCTGCCCCCTATATCAAAGAAGTTAACCAACAACGACGAGACGGCCTATAGGGATGAGGTGAGTGCCCTCGGAATGTGATGTCAGGAAAATAACCTCTCGCTCAACGTCAACGAAACAAAGGTGATGATCGTGGACTTCAGGAAACAGCAGAGGGAGCACCCCATATTTGTATTTGTATTTATAGCTGCCAAAGCAATAGCTACTCTTCCTGGGGTCCAGCAAAATGATGGCAGTTTAAACAACATTACAATACATTCACAGATTTCACAACACACTGTGTGGCCTCAGGCCCCTACTCCACTACCACAAATCTACAGTACTAAATCCATGTGTACAGTTGAAGTTGGAAGTTTACATACACTTAGGTTGGAGTCATTAAACTCGTTTTTCAACCACTCCACAAATTTCTTGTTAACAAACTATAGTTTTGGCAAGTCGGGTTATAACATCTACTTTGTGCATGACACAAATAATTTTTCCAACAATTGTTTACAGGCAGATTATTTCACTTATAATGCACTGTATCGCAATTCCAGTGGTCAGAAGTGTATATACACTAAGTTGACTGTGCCTTTAAACAGCTTGGAAAATTCCAGAAAATGATGTCATAGCTTTAGAAGCTTCTGATAGGCTAATTCACATCATTTGAGTCAATTGGAGGTGTACCTGTGGATGTATTTCAAGGCCTACCTTCAAACTCAGTGCCTCTTTGGAAAATCTAAAGAAATCAGCCAAGACCTCAGAAAAACAATTGTAGACCTCCACAAGTCTGGTTCATCCTTGGGAGCAATTTCCAAATGCCTGAAGGTACCACATTCATCTGTACAAACAATTGTACGCGAGTATAAACACCATGGGACCACACAGCCGTCATACCGCTCAGAAAGGAGACGCGTTCTGTCTCCTAGAGATGAACGTACTTTGGTGTGAAAAGTGCAAATCAATCCCAGAACAACAGCAAAGGACCTTGTGAAGATGCTGGAGGAAACAGGTACAGAAGCATCTATATCCACAGTAAAACGAGTCCTATGTTGACATAACCTGAAAGGCCGCTCAGCAAGGAAGAAGCCACTGCTCCAAAACCACCATAAAAAAGCCAGACTACAGTTTGCAACTGCACATGGGGTCAACGATCACACTTTTTGGAGAAATGTCCTCCGGTCTGATGAAACAAAAATAGAACTGTTTGGCCATAATGACCATCGTTATGTTTGGAGGAAAAAGGGGGATGCTTGCAAGCTGAAGAACACCATCCCAACCGTGAAGCACGGTGGTGGCAGCATCATGTTGTGGGGATGCTTTGCTGCAAGAGGGACTGGTGCACTTCACAAAATAGATGGCATCATGAAGAGGGAAATTTATGTGGATATATTGAAGCAACATCTCAAGACATCAGTCAGGAAGTTAAAGCTTGGTCGCAAATAGGTCTTCCAAATGGGTAATGACCCGAAGCATACTTCCAAAGTAGCTTAAAGACAACAAAGTCAAGGTATTGGAGTGGCCATCACAAAGCCCTGACCTCAATCCCATAGAACATTTGTGGGCAGAACTGAAAAAGCGTGTGAGCAAGGAGGCCTACAAAACTTTCTATTTATTTTATTTCACCTTTATTTATCCAGGTTTTGGAGCTTTATTTAACCAGGTTTTGGAGCTTTATTTAAACAGGTAGGCTAGTTGAGAACCAGTTCTCATTTACAACTGCGACCTGGCCAAGATTAAGCAAAGCAGTGTGACACAAACAACAACACAGAGGTACACATGGAATAAACAAACATACAGTCAAAACCATAATAGAGAAAAAGTCTATATACAGTGTGTGCAAATGAGGTAAGATAAGGGAGTCGGAAATAAATAGGACATAGTGACGAAATAAGTACAATTTATCAATTCAACACTGGAGTGATAGATGTGCAGAAGATGACTGTGCAAGTAGAGATACTGGGGTGCAAAGGAGCAAAATAAATAAATAACAGTATGGGGATGAGGTAGTTGGATGGGCTAATTATAGATGAGCTATGTACAGGTTCCGTGATCTGTGAGCTGCTCTGACAGCTGGTGCTTAAAGTTAGTGAGGGAGACATGGGTCTCCAGCTTCAGTGATTTTTGCAATTCGTTCCAGTCATTGGCAGCAGAGAACTGGAAGGAAAGGCGGCCAAACAAGGAATTGGCTTTTGGGGGTGAAGAGTGAAATATACCTGCTGGAGTGCGTGCTATAGGTGGGTACTGCTTTGGTGACCAGTGAGCTGAGATAAAGCGGGGCTTTACCTAGCTAAGACTTATAGATGACCTGGAGCCAGTGGGTTTGGCGACGAATATGTAGCGAGGGCCAGCCGACGAGAGAATTCAGGTCGCAGTGGTTGGTAGTATATGGGGCTTTGGTGACAAAACGGATGGCACTGTGATAGACTGCATCCAATTTACTGAGTAGAGTGTTGGAGGCTACTTCCTAAATGACATCGCGGATCGGCAGGATAGTCCGTTTTACGAGGGTATGTTTGGCAGCATGAGTGAAGGATGCTTTGTTGCGAAATAGGAAGCAGATTCCAGAATTAATTTTGGATTGGAGATGCTTAATGTGAGTCTGGAAGGAGAGTTTACAGCCTAACCAGACACCTAGGTATTTGAGTTGTCCACATATTCTAAGTCAGAACCGTCCAGGGTAGTGATGCTGGACGGGCGGGCAGGTGCGAGCAGCGATCGGTTGAAGAGCATGCATTTGGTTTTACTTGCATTTAAGAGCAGTTGGAGGCCATGGAAGGAGAGTTGTATGGCATTGAAGCTCGTCTGGAGGGTTGTTAACACAGTGTCCAAAGAAGGGCCAGAAGTGTACAGAATGGTGTCGTCTGCGTAGAGGTGGATCAGAGAATCACCAGCAGCAAGAGCGACAACATGGATGTATACAGAGAAAAGAGTCGGCCCGAGAATTGAACCCTGTAGCACCCCCATAGAGACTGCCAGAGGTCCGGACAACAGGCACTCCGATCCGAGAAGTAGTTGGTGAACCAGGCGAGGCAGTCATTTGAGAAACCAAGGCTGTTGAGTCTGCCGATAAGAATGTGGTGATTGACAGAGTCGAAAGCCTTGGCTGGGTCGATGAATACAGCTGCACAGTATTGTCCCTTTTCGATGGCGGTTATGATATCGTTTAGGACCTTGAGCGTGGCTGAGGTGCACCCATGACCAGCTTGGAAACCAGATTGCATAGTGGAGAAGGTACGGTGGGATTCAAAATGGTCGATGATCTGTTTGTTAACTTGGCTTTCGAAGACCTTAGAAAGACAGGGTAGGATAGATATAGGTCTTTAGCAGTTTGGGTCTAGAGTGTCTCCCCTTTGAAGAGGGGGATGACTGCGGCAGCTTTCCAATCTTTGGGGATTCTCAGACGATACGAAAGAGAGGTTGAACAGGCTACTAATAGGGGTGGCAACAATTTCGGCTGATAATTTTAGAATGAGAGGGTCAAGATTGTCTAGCCCGGCTGATTTGTAGGGTTCCAGATTTTGCAGCTCTTTCAGAACATCAGCTATCTGGATTTGGGTGAAGGAGAAATGGGGGAGGCTTGGGCAATTTGCTGTGGGGGGTGCAGTGCTGTTGACCGGGGTAGGGGTGGCCAGGTGGAAAGCATGGCCAGCTGTAGAAAAATGGTTATTGAAATTCTCAATTATTGTGGATTTATCGGTGGTGACAGTGTTTCCTAGCCTCAGGGCAGCTGGGAGAAGGTGCTCTTATTCTCCATGGACTTTACAGTGTCCCAGAACTTTTTGGAGTTTGTGCTGCAGGATGGAAATTTCTGTTTGAAAAAGCTAGCCGTTGCTTTCCTAACTGCCTGTGTATATTGGTTCCTAACTTCCCTGAAAAGTTGTATATCGCGGGGGCTATTTGATGCGAATACCATACGGCACAGGAGACAAACCTGACTGGAGGAATGGGCCAAACCCAACTTATTGTGGGATGGTTGTGGCAGGCTAACCGAAACGTTTGACCCAAGTAGCCATATTACTTCAACAGTATATAACAATAGATCGTCTCTTAGCTTTACATGAATGTGGTTCTGAATATAGACCGCAACACCTCCTCCGTTGGAATTTCTGTCTTTTCTCTAGATGTTATAACCGTGTATTGCTACCACTGTATCCTCAAAGGTATTATCTAAGTGAGTTACAGAGATAGTCAGAATATGAATGTCGTCTGATACAAGCAAGTTATTGACTTCATGGACCTTGTTTTTCAGACTATTTTTAGCAGTTTTCTGGGTTGCTTGATTGTTTTTAATGCATTACTGGGAAGCTTATCAGAGGTAGACTTACTCATGTTATTTACATTGGAGCTGATAGTGCAGGGTGAGCTGCATAAAGTGGTCTTCCTACTAGTGCACACCGCCTCAGTGCTAACAGTGTAACTCTGGTTTATAGGCTCATGATTACTGCTTACAATAGCTGTAGGATAAACAGATGTATTCAGTGCAATTAGGGATACATAAATTAAATGACTTACATTGTGTTTGCCAATGCCCCTAAGACCATGTGCATTTGATGCAGCATTATGACGACTCATTGTCACAACGGTAGGGATTAAACTGAGTTGGTCTTGGATCATTTAACAGTCATTGTTTCAACGCAGCCTTGAAATGCATGGACATGGAGTCCAGGAGCCAAGATGATTTGGACGGACTCTGTCATTCCTGTTTCCAGAAGGTGTCAAAGGTATCTATAAAAGTGACTCCAGCAGAGCTACAGTAGTCTTTTAGACAGATGTGTAATGCCAGCAGTCTGCTGAATCTTTCACACTCAACGATGGTACTGGACCTGAAATTACTGACAATTTTTTGGGGAGTCTTTCAATGCTAAAATCAGGTTTTTTAAAACAATTTTCAAATGTTCCTGAGCTAGCCCTCCTGATGTCATTTGACCCTAACATTGACTAAAACAGTGTCAGCTCATGGCATCTGTGGTAGAACATTCGGAAGCAGCCTTGTTATATCCTGTACTCGTGCTCCTGGGTAGCACAGGGTAGCACTCGTGCTCCTGGGTAGCATAGAGCTGCCTATGATGACAGCTGGTGATGTTGAATGGGCCGGTCTCTCAGGCAGCCTCGCGGTCTGGTGAGGCTGGGAGCTCCGAAGAGCTGAACCCGAGGTAAAAGCCACTGGAGAGGGAGACAGAACTGAGGACGAAGAAGCAGGTACCTCCGGATCCGATCTTGATTGGGAAGCCACCAAGGACGAAGGCGATGGAACCTCTGAATCCAGGTCGGCAAAGCTGTTTCTGGTCTGTGTCAGTTCGGGGCTCAACATCTCCATGGAGACCCCCGTTGCCTGAGGATGCCTTCTTCGACTTCCACGGCGAGTGACGTACCTCCATGGCTGGTTGGTTGGGTCGAGAACAGCTACGTTCTCCAGGGAAGGAGGATGGAACCCTGCCAAGCAACGGCCAGTCGGCTGTGGAGAGCCGACACGGTGGCGAAACCTCCACCAGACCAGAGCGGAGTCCGGCTACTGGGGTGGAAGTAAAATAAAAAGTAGGTGGGTGTGGGTTCCCCAGTAGCTTATGTAGGTTTGCTACATGCTTGGTAAGAGTAGCAACTTCGCTCCAGTAGTCCTCTGCAAGCAAGCAGTTGCTACATTGAAAGTCAGCGCGGTCCACATTGTCCCGGAACAAAGCAAAGTAAGCACAGATCCTGCAACGCTGGAAACATTCAATAGCGGCCCCAATTTGAGACCACCGAGCCAGCTAGGCTAGCTTTCACAGCTGTTGTGATAGCACATTCGATCCAAGTGCTGGAGAAAAAGATGTTAGCAAGGAAGGTTGGCCTTGTTCAGGGGCAGAATGACAGTTTTTTACCTTGTCAGCTCAGGGATTCGGTCTAGCAACCTTTCAGTTACTGGCACAACACTCTAACCACTAGGCTACCTGCCAGCCCACAATATACTATAGTACAGTACAGTATGCTCTAACCACTATGCTATTAAATTGACTTGATGTTCATCGTCTGTTGTTGTCTGCTTGATTTACAGCAGGTTCTGGTTAGATTTAAACAGAGAAAGCATTAGGGTAATGCCTTTATGTTTTTGTACCTCAGATTGCACACCGAGTCTTACTGTGGCAATTATGTAGGGTAGACTATTGCGCAACACCCAAAGCTCTTCTTATGAATTATTCTGGATATAATGACAACAAATGACATAACCTAGTGGGCTTCTTCACAAAATGATCTGGTCATGAAATAACATGACGTACATTTTGGTTTCTATGTTACACCTGCAATTTTAAACAATAGAAGGGGCATGAAGTAGTCTACTTGAACTTACATTTCGAGCTCCGAAAAAGCCTTGAAAATCAGACATTTCCTCAATTTGGTGCTTGAAAACGTCCTTGTAATTATTGTAGCCAATTTATATGTTATTTTACTCCCTTAGAATTATCCGTGATTTCAATTTTTTGACAAGTTTGTGAGAGATGTGGCCACTTTCGTATTTGTTTCCCACCGCTTCAATTGAAAGGTGAGGCGCTACTCTTTTGAGGGTAAAAATCACGTGCGGTTATTATGAGGAGGACAAAATCTGATGACTCCTTCCATTAAAAAAAAATAGAACTTGGTTTTTGTGGGTCACGTTTCTTATTATAAAAACAGCTGTGCTGAAATTCAAAGGGTGAGATTAATGCTACAGCTATTCATGGTTTTATTATGTGTCCCTGCGTCGGCCATGTAGGCTACAGGAAAATCACCACGCATCCAATCTATTTAGCCAGGCAATGTCCCCATTATTCTCACACATTGTAGAATGTAATAATAAGTTGAATGTCAACACAATGGCCTAAAAAATTCACTATTCTTAAAGTGGTAATGACACTTTATTTGTGCCCATTTATTTGTGCCCATTTAGGTCAATGATTTATAGAAAGACCCAATAATGCATTACAGTACATGATGTATTGATTTATTTATCTTGTTGTTAACTGTTTTAAACTTGTTTGGAACCTAGGAAGCAGCCAATCAGAGACATTTTTTTGTTGTTGCATGTGATTGTTGTGGGATTTGAACCCAGATCCTTACTGTTGCTAGTGTCACACTTTTCTCATCTGAGTCATACCTGTTTCATGTGTTGATAGTCTGTCAGACAGTTGACTATACACTGCTGTTAATATATATGTAATTTCCTGTATCATGTTAAGCATTAGCCCAGCAACAGTGGCCCTGTATCGTGCTATGCATTATCCCAGCAGCAGAGGCCCTGTATCGTGCTATACATTATCCCAGCAACAGAGGCCCTGTATCGTGCTATACATTATCCCAGCAACAGAGGCCCTGTATCGTGCTATGCATTATCCCAGCAGCAGAGGCCCTGTATCGTGCTATACATTATCCCAGCAACAGAGGCCCTGTATCGTGCTATACATTATCCCAGCAACAGTGGCCCTGTATCGTGCTATGCATTATCCCAGCAGCAGAGGCCCTGTATCGTGCTATACATTATCCCAGCAACAGAGGCCCTGTATCGTGCTATGCATTATCCCAGCAGCAGTGGCCCTGTATCGTGCTATACATTATCCCAGCAGCAGCGGCCCTGTATCGTGCTATGCATTATCCCAGCAGCAGAGGCCCTGTATCGTGCTATGCATTATCCCAGCAGCAGCGGCCCTGGCAGTAGATGTAACCCAGTATGATCCATCACATTCTCTTTCCTGAGAGACCACCACACACACCACACACACACACACACACACACACACACCCCACAGCGCAGGTTTCAGGCATGACAGGTTTTCAGCCTCCATTCTAATGATAATGACAAATTAAAGAGTTCTCCGCTAGCTTACCAGTAATACAAACAGTGGCAAACCGTAGCCTTATGTTATGATGGGGCTATCTAGTGAGCTGAAGTGAAATAGGTTACTACTACGGTACTGCACGTGTTCTGTAATAGCTGACTGTTATTTTCTGCTAGTTTTCAGCTCTGTGTCAGGATAGGTCAAAATGGCACCACAGACCCAACAAGCCAAACAAGGATGAGTAAGACCTAGGGAGGAAACAAGGATGAGTAAGACCTAGGGAGGAAACAACGATGAGTAAGACCTAGGGAGGAAACAAGGATGAGTAAGACCTAGGGAGGAAACAAGGATGAGTAAGACCTAGGGAGGTAACAAGGATGAGTAAGACCTAGGGAGGAAACAACGATGAGTAAGACCTAGGGAGGAAACAAGGATGAGTAAGACCTAGGGAGGAAACAAGGACGAGTAAGACCTAGGGAGGAAACGAGGATGAGTAAGACCTAGGGAGGAAACAACGATGAGTAAGACCTAGGGAGGAAACGAGGGTGAGTAAGACCTAGGGAGGAAACAACGATGAGTAAGACCTAGGGAGGAAACAAGGATGAGTAAGACCTAGGGAGGAAACAAGGATGAGTAAGACCTAGGGAGGAAACAAGGATGAGTAAGACCTAGGGAGGAAACAAGGATGAGTAAGACCTAGGGAGGAAACAAGGATGAGTCACAATGCCTTTTACCTTTTTGTTAATGAGACCAGCAGCATGCATGCTCGTTTGTTCACCTGCAGAGAGAGAGAGAGAGAGAGAGAGAGAGAGAGAGAGAGAGAGAGAGAGAGAGAGAGAGAGAGAGAGAGAGAGAGAGAGAGAGAGAGAGAGAGAGAGAGAGAGAGAGAGAGAGAGAGAGAGAGAGAGAGAGAGAGAGAGACAGAGACAGAGACAGAGAGAGAGACAGAGATTGAGCTGCTGAGCACTACAATATGTGTGTGTGCGTTCGGCCCCAGAAGTCTATGTATGTGCAGTCGTATGTGTGTCTATGAGCATGCATTTTTATGGGACTGCCTAGGGCAAATTCTACTCCACATTTCACTCTGAAGACGCTCCTTACTAACCAGCTACTCCCAACCATCTGGCTAGGCTAGTGTACAAAACACCACACCAGCACCTCCAACCAGAATCATCATAGTCCATAATGTTCTGTTTGTTTTATGACAATTCTTCATGTTGAATGGGTGAAAACAGCCGGTGTTTGCCGGCACCGAGCAGGTGGTCACTATAACACAGTTGGAGTCAGCACGCGATATGACATCCGTTTTAGCCCTTGTTAAGGACTAGCACACACCATGCTAGACACAGAATCAGAGGCTTTGTCTGTACTCAGGTACAAAAGCAGCATGACTCAGGGTGTGTTCCAAATGGCACCCCGTTCACCTGGTTATAAATAGTGCACTATATATAGGGAATAGAGCCCTATGGTCCCTGGTCAAATGTAGTGCACTATATAGGGAATAGAGCCCTGTGGTTCCTGGTCAAATGTAGTGCACTATATAGGGAATAGAGCCATATGGTCCCTGGTCAAATGTAGTGCACTATATAGGGAATAGAGCCGTGTGGTTCCTGGTCAAATGTAGTGCACTATATAGGGAATAGAGCCCTATGGTTCCTGGTCAGAAGTAGTGCACTATATAGGGAACAGGGTGGCATTTGGGATTCATCCCCTGATTCTTTGTCTCACTGGGGAACTACTGTATAATCCTCCTGCTGTGTTGTGACCAGCTGCTTTGTGATGTGTTCGTCATGAAATCCAAGAACAGGATACAAAGAAGAAAATGAAGAGAAGGGGGGATTGAGAGAGGGAGACAGAGAGAGATGGAGGAATAGAGAGGGCAGGAGGGAGAGAGAGAGGGAGACAGAGAGAGATGGAGGAATAGAGAGTGCAGGAGGGAGAGAGAGAGGGAGACAGAGAGAGATGGAGGAAGACAGAGGGCAGGAGGGAGAGAGAGGGGGAGAGAGAGAGATGGAGGAATAGAGAGTGCAGGAGGGAGAGAGAGAGGGAGACATAGAGAGATGGAGGAAGACAGAGGGCAGGAGGGAGAGAGAGAGGGAGAGAGGCTGTGAATGAGAAAAGGAGAAGGAGAGGCTGAAAGAGAGAAAGAGAGCAGGAGAAAGACACAAAGATTTGGAGTGGGAGGCTGATAGAGAGAGAGGGAGGGAGGGACAGAGGGAGAGGCTGATATAGAGAGAGAGAGAGAGAGAGAGAGGGAGGGACAGAGGGAGAGGCTGATATAGAGAGAGGGAGGGAGGGACAGAGGGAGAGGCTGATATAGAGGGAGGGAGGGAGGGACAGAGGGAGAGGCTGATAGAGAGAGAGGGAGGAAGGGACAGAGGGAGAGGCTGATAGCGAGAGAGGGGGGGAGGTACAGAGGGAGAGGCTGATATAGAGAGAGAGAGAGGGAGGGACAGAGGGGGAGGCTGATAGAGAGAGAGAGAGAGAGAGAGAAAGAGGGAGGGACAGAGGGAGAGGCTGATATAGAGAGAGAGAGGGAGGGAGGGACAGAGGGAGAGGCTGATAGAGAGAGAGGGAGGGAGGGACAGAGGGAGAGGCTGATATAGAGAGAGGGAGGGAGGGACAGAGGGAGATGCTGATATAGAGAGAGAGAGGGAGGGAGGGACAGAGGGAGAGGCTGATAGAGAGAGAGGGAGGGAGGGACAGAGGGAGAGGCTGATATAGAGAGAGGGAGGGAGGGACAGAGGGAGATGCTGATATAGAGAGAGAGAGGGAGGGAGGGACAGAGGGAGAGGCTGATATATAGAGAGGGAGGGACAGAGGGAGAGGCTGATAGAGAGAGAGGGAGGGACAGAGGGAGAGGCTGATAGAGAGAGGGAGGGACAGAGGGAGAGGCTGATAGAGAGGGAGGGAGGGAGGGACAGAGGGAGAGGCTGATAGAGAGGGAGGGAGGGACAGAGGGAGAGGCTGATAGAGAGGGAGGGAGGGACAGAGGGAGAGGCTGATAGAGAGAGAGGGAGGGAGGGACAGAGGGAGAGGCTGATAGAGAGAGAGGGAGGGAGGGACAGAGGGAGAGGCTGATAGAGAGAGAGGGAGGGAGGGACAGAGGGAGAGGCTGATATAGAGAGAGGGAGGGAGGGACAGAGGGAGAGGCTGATAGAGAGAGAGGGAGGGACAGAGGGAGAGGCTGATAGAGAGAGAGGGAGGGACAGAGGGAGAGGCTGATAGAGAGAGAGGGAGGGACAGAGGGAGAGGCTGATAGAGAGAGAGGGAGGGACAGAGGGAGAGGCTGATAGAGAGAGGGAGGGACAGAGGGAGAGGCTGATAGAGAGGGAGGGAGGGAGGGACAGAGGGAGAGGCTGATAGAGAGAGGAGGGAGG
Organism: Salvelinus alpinus; assembly: GCF_045679555.1. Taxonomy (NCBI): domain Eukaryota; kingdom Metazoa; phylum Chordata; class Actinopteri; order Salmoniformes; family Salmonidae; genus Salvelinus; species Salvelinus alpinus. The sequence continues at coordinate 4,477,604 of NC_092092.1, forward strand.
GACAGAGGGAGAGGCTGATAGAGAGGGAGGGAGGGACAGAGGGAGAGGCTGATAGAGAGGGAGGGAGGGACAGAGGGAGAGGCTGATAGAGAGGGAGGGAGGGACAGAGGGAGAGGCTGATATATAGAGAGGGAGGGACAGAGGGAGAGGCTGATAGAGAGAGAGGGAGGGACAGAGGGAGAGGCTGATAGAGAGAGGGAGGGACAGAGGGAGAGGCTGATAGAGAGAGGGGGAGGGACAGAGGGAGAGGCTGATAGAGAGAGGGAGGGACAGAGGGAGAGGCTGATAGAGAGGGAGGGAGGGAGGGACAGAGGGAGAGGCTGATAGAGAGGGAGGGAGGGACAGAGGGAGAGGCTGATAGAGAGGGAGGGAGGGACAGAGGGAGAGGCTGATAGAGAGGGAGGGAGGGACAGAGGGAGAGGCTGATAGAGAGAGAGGGAGGGAGGGACAGAGGGAGAGGCTGATAGAGAGAGAGGGAGGGAGGGACAGAGGGAGAGGCTGATAGAGAGAGAGGGAGGGAGGGACAGAGGGAGAGGCTGATAGAGAGAGAGGGAGGGAGGGACAGAGGGAGAGGATCATATTTAGAGAGAGGGAGGGAGGGACAGAGGGAGAGGCTGATATAGAGAGAGGGAGGGACAGAGGGAGAGGCTGATAGAGAGAGAGGGAGGGAAGGACAGAGGGAGAGGCTAATAGAGAGAGAGGGAGGGAGGGACAGAGGGAGAGGCTGATAGAGAGAGAGGGAGGGAGGGACAGAGGGAGAGGCTAATAGAGAGAGAGGGAGGGACAGAGGGAGAGGCTGATAGAGAGAGAGGGAGGGAGGGACAGAGGGAGAGGCTAATAGAGAGAGAGGGAGGGACAGAGGGAGAGGCTGATAGAGAGAGAGGGAGGGAGGGACAGAGGGAGAGGGTAATAGAGAGAGAGGGAGGGAGGGACAGAGGGAGAGGCTGATAGAGAGAGAGAGAGGGAGGGAGAGGCTGATATAGAGAGAGGGAGGGAGGGACAGAGGGAGAGGCTGATAGAGAGAGAGGGAGGGAGGGAGAGGCTGATATAGAGAGAGGGAGGGAGGGACAGAGGGAGAGGCTGATAGAGAGAGAGGGAGGGAGGGACAGAGGGAGAGGCTGATATAGAGAGAGGGAGGGAGGGACAGAGGGAGAGGCTGATAGAGAGAGAGGGAGGGAGGGACAGAGGGAGAGGCTGATAGAGAGAGAGGGAGGGAGGGAAAGAGGGAGAGGCTGATAGAGAGAGAGGGAGGGAGGGACAGAGGGAGAGGCTGATAGAGAGAGAGGGAGGGAGGGACAGAGGGAGAGGCTGATATAGAGAGAGGGAGGGAGGGACAGAGGGAGAGGATGATATAGAGAGAGAGAGAAGGGCTGAGTGGACGAGAGAACACAGAGAAAGACCAGTCAACCAGAGGCTTGGTAAAGTGGTGTGGTACAGTAGGTGTAGGAGACAATGAGGACACAGTTGGCAGGCAGCAGTACATCTCTTCTCTCTATTCTACTGTATTATATTGGTGGCGGGTAACCTAGTGGTTAGAGCGTTGGACTAGTAACCTAAAGGTTGCTGAATCGAATCCCTGAGCTGGATAGGTAAAAATCTGTCGTTCTCCCCCTGAACGAGGCAGTTAACCCACTGTTCCCCGGTAGGCCGTCATTGTAAATAAGAATTTGTTCTTAACTGACTTGCCTAGTTAAAAAATAACAGATGACAGCTGGACCTAGTGTAAGTGTGTACTTGGAATGAGGGAGAGAATAAAAGGAGATAAAGGGAGAAGATAGAGTGAAAGAGGAGCCGGTTTAAAATATGCAGAAGGATAGAAGTATATATGAAAGAATGGGGACAGTGTGAGTTTATTCATGAATGTGTACAGTATATATTACAATGAGAAAGAGTGAGAGGAGGAAGATAGGAGGAATGAAGGATGAGAGGAGAAGGATAGCCATATGAAGAGAGGAGAATCATAGCTATATGAAGAGAGGTGGATGATAGCTATATGAAGAGAGGTGAAGGATAGCTATATGAAGAGAGGTGAAGGATAGCCATATGAAGAGAGGTGAAGGATAGCTATATGAAGAGAGGAGAAGGATAGCTAAATGAAGAGAGGTGAAGGATAGCTATATGAAGAGAGAAGGATAGCTATATGAAGAGAGGAGAAGGATAGCTATATGAAGAGAGAAGGATAGCTATATGAAGAGAGGAGAAGGATAGCTAAATGAAGAGAGGTGAAGGATAGCTATATGAAGAGAGAAGGATAGCTATATGAAGAGAGGAGAAGGATAGCTATATGAAGAGAGGTGAAGGATAGCTACATGCATATGCTATATGGACTGTTGGTGCAGGGGTGAGTTTAAACATTAATAATGTGTTTTTTCCCTTGTATGCGCACACATACACACACACACACGTATTCCTCTGTAGGCTTCCCTCTGTGTTGAAATGGGCTCAGTGCTAGACAGGCTTCCCTCTGTGTTGAAACGAGCTCAGTGCTAGACATGCTTCCCTCTGTGTTGAAACGAGCTCAGTGATAGACATGCTTCCCTCTGTGTTGAAACGAGCTCAGTGATAGACATGCTTCCCTCTGTGTTGAAACGAGCTCAGTGATAGACATGCTTCCCTCTGTGTTGAAACGAGTTCAGAGCTAGACATGCTTCCCTCTGTGTTGAAACGAGCTCAGTGCTAGACATGCTTCCCTCTGTGTTGAAACGAGTTCAGAGCTAGACATGCTTCCCTCTGTGTTGAAACGAGCTCAGTGATAGACATGCATCCCTCTGTGTTGAAACGAGTTCAGATCTAGACATGCTTCCCTCTGTGTTGAAACGAGCTCAGAGCTAGACATGCTTCCCTCTGTGTAGAAACAAGCTCAGTGCTAGACACGCTTCCCTCTGTGTTGAAATGAGCTCAGTGATAGACATGCTTCCCTCTGTGTTGAAACGAGCTCAGTGCTAGACATGCTTCCCTCTGTGTAGAAACGAGCTCAGTGATAGACATGCTTCCCTCTGTGTTGAAACGAGCTCAGTGATAGACATGCTTCCCTCTGTGTTGAAACGAGCTCAGTGATAGACATGCTTCCCTCTGTGTAGAAACGAGTTCAGTGATAGACATGCTTCCCTCTGTGTTGAAACGAGCTCAGTGATAGACATGCTTCCCTCTGTGTTGAAACGAGCTCAGTGATAGACATGCTTCCCTCTGTGTTGAAACGAGCTCAGTGCTAGACATGCTTCCCTCTGTGTAGAAACAAGCTCAGTGATAGACATGCTTCCCTCTGTGTTGAAACGAGCTCAGTGATAGACATGCTTCCCTCTGTGTTGAAACGAGCTCTGTGTTAGACATGCTTCCCTCTGTGTTGAAACGAGCTCAGAGCTAGACATGCTTCCCTCTGTGTAGAAACGAGCTCAGTGATAGATATGCTTCCCTCTGTGTTGAAACGAGCTCAGTGATAGACATGCTTCCCTCTGTGTTAAAACGAGCTCAGTGCTAGACATGCTTCCCTCTGTGTTGAAACGAGCTCAGAGCTAGACATGCTTCCTTCTGTGTTGAAACACGCACACACACACACACACACACACACACACACACACACACAGTACACACGAACCCACAGATGCCAAGATGCATTGCACGCAGGCTCCCCTCACATATAATGACAGTTGTTGGTCGTAGTGTCTGAGACAGAAGTGGATGTATGGATGTGATGGGAGGTAGAGAACACAGCTCTATGTATGAATGTGGTTTAGAGGTGTGTGTGTGTGTGTGTGTGTGTGTGTGTGTGTGTGTGTGTGTGTGTGTGTGTGTGTGTGTGTGTGTGTGTGTGTGTGTGTGTGTGTGTGTGTGTGTGTGTGTGTGTGTGTGTGTGTGTGTGTGTGTGTGTGTGTGTGTGTGTGTGTGTGTGTGTGTGTGTGTGTGTGTGTGTGTGTTGGAAGAGTTGGGGCTATCTCATCTCACAGTAAAGGTTTAATATTCCAAACACGTCCTAGCGTCTATCCCCCTTAACCCCAGCACAAACCCCTAACTGGAATTGCATCAGTCTCTCCACAACATTTAGTGAGGAAAGTGGTTTTATTTACATGTATTGATAATGAAAGATAAAACCCTCAGGTGGATTTATCCATTTGTAGACTAATCTGTCACGCACGCACGCACACACACACACACACACACACACACACACACACACACACACACACACACACACACACACACACACACACACACACACACACACACACACACACACACACACACATACCCTTGCTACTACTGTTGAGTAGGCAGGGATTTCTCTTTTCATCAGTATCTCTACAAAGAACAATTTATTTCACCTGCATGGCATTGGAAGGAAGCCCCCATGACAATACTGCCACCTGCAGGTAGCAGTTATTAACTGTAGGCTGTTGTAAGGTCATAAGGTGGTTTATAATAATGGTGGTTTATAATACTGATTCTAGTGATAATAGACACGGAATGTTCCCTAAACTCCATGAAGTGCAGTACATTTGAGCAAGGCCTATAGGGAATTGAGGACACAATCAGTGTCTGACATTCTGGAGCATGTGAGACATAGCCAAATGTAGTACTGTGATTGTTTTATGATTGTCACATTGTCATTGTGACCTTGCATACTCAGACAGAAAATATTGATGTTTGTCTCATCCAGAGAAAAGGGATAATGGTGCTATTGGAAGAAGTGTGTCCTGATTGCATGTGCTGTTTACCCATGAATAATACGTTGCGATCAAGTCAGATACGTGAACCTGTGTGGCTTAGCTGGTAGGGCACGGTGCTTTGGGGTGCCAGGAATGTGGCTTTGGATGCTAGCTGGCCTGTAAGTCGCTTTAGATTAAAGTGTCTGCTAAATTGCATATTTTTTTAGACAGTAACAGCCTTGGCTTGCAGGATATGCATAACAATTTACTACACCTGAACTATACCACCTACCATCTTATAGAACTATACCATCTTATAGAACTATACCATCTAATAGAACTATACCATCTTATAGAACTATACCATCTACCATCTTATAGAACTGTACCATCTAATAGAACTATACCATCTTATAGAACTATACCATCTAATAGAACTATACCATCTAATAGAACTATACCATCTTATAGAACTATACCATCTAATAGAACTATACCATCTAATAGAACTATACCATCTAATAGAACTATACCATCTAATAGAACTATACCATCTTATAGAACTATACCATCTAATAGAACTATACCATCTAATAGAACTATACCATCTAATAGAACTCTACCATCTAATAGAACTATACCATCTAATAGAACTATACCATCTTATAGAACTATACCATCTAATAGAACTATACCATCTAATAGAACTATACCATCTAATAGAACTATACCATCTAATAGAACTGTACCATCTAATAGAACTATACCATCTAATAGAACTATACCATCTTATAGAACTATACCATCTAATAGAACTATACCATCTAATAGAACTATACCATCTTATAGAACTATACCATCTTATAGAACTATACCATCTACCATCTTATAGAACTATACCATCTAATAGAACTATACCATCTTATAGAACTATACCATCTTATAGAACTATACCATCTACCATCTTATAGAACTATACCATCTAATAGAACTATACCATCTAATAGAACTATACCATCTTATAGAACTATACCATCTAATAGAACTATACCATCTTATAGAACTATACCATCTAATAGAACTATACCATCTAATAGAACTATACCATCTAATAGAACTATACCATCTAATAGAACTATACCATCTTATAGAACTATACCATCTTATAGAACTATACCATCTACCATCTTATAGAACTATACCATCTAATAGAACTATACCATCTTATAGAACTATACCATCTAATAGAACTATATCATCTAATAGAACTGTACCATCTTATAGAACTATACCATCTAATAGAACTATACCATCTTATAGAACTATACCATCTTATAGAACTATACCATCTAATAGAACTATACCATCTAATAGAACTATACCATCTTATAGAACTATACCATCTTATAGAAATATACCATCTAATAGAACTATACCATCTAATAGAACTATACCATCTAATAGAACTATACCATCTACCATCTTATAGAACTATACCATCTGATAGAACTATACCATCTACCATCTAATAGAACTATACCATCTTATAGAACTGTACCATCTTATAGAACTATACCATCTTATAGAACTGTACCATCTTATAGAACTATACCATCTTATAGAACTATACCATCTACCATCTTATAGAACTATACCATCTAATAGAACTATACCATCTAATAGAACTATACCATCTTATAGAACTATACCATCTAATAGAACTATACCATCTTATAGAACTATACCATCTAATAGAACTATACCATCTAATAGAACTATACCATCTAATAGAACTATACCATCTAATAGAACTATACCATCTTATAGAACTATACCATCTTATAGAACTATACCATCTACCATCTTATAGAACTATACCATCTAATAGAACTATACCATCTAATAGAACTATACCATCTTATAGAACTATACCATCTAATAGAACTATACCATCTTATAGAACTATACCATCTTATAGAACTATACCATCTACCATCTTATAGAACTATACCATCTAATAGAACTATACCATCTTATAGAACTATACCATCTTATAGAACTATACCATCTAATATAACTATACCATCTAATAGAACTATATCATCTTATAGAACTATACCATCTTATAGAACTATACCATCTACCATCTTATAGAACTATACCATCTAATAGAACTATACCATCTTATAGAACTATACCATCTTATAGAACTATACCATCTAATATAACTATACCATCTAATAGAACTATATCATCTAATAGAACTGTACCATCTTATAGAACTATACCATCTAATAGAACTATACCATCTTATAGAACTATACCATCTTATAGAAATATACCATCTAATAGAACTATACCATCTAATAGAACTATACCATCTTATAGAACTATACCATCTTATAGAAATATACCATCTAATAGAACTATACCATCTAATAGAACTATACCATCTAATAGAACTATACCATCTTATAGAACTATACCATCTTATAGAAATATACCATCTAATAGAACTATACCATCTAATAGAACTATACCATCTTATAGAACTATACCATCTTATAGAAATATACCATCTAATAGAACTATACCATCTAATAGAACTATACCATCTAATAGAACTATACCATCTTATAGAACTATACCATCTTATAGAACTATACCATCTACCATCTTATAGAACTATACCATCTAATAGAACTATACCATCTTATAGAACTATACCATCTTATAGAACTATACCATCTACCATCTTATAGAACTATACCATCTAATAGAACTATACCATCTAATAGAACTATACCATCTAATAGAACTATACCATCTTATAGAACTATACCATCTAATAGAACTATATCATCTAATAGAACTATACCATCTAATAGAACTATACCATCTAATAGAACTATACCATCTTATAGAACTATACCATCTTATAGAACTATACCATCTACCATCTTATAGAACTATACCATCTAATAGAACTATACCATCTTATAGAACTATACCATCTTATAGAACTATACCATCTAATATAACTATACCATCTAATAGAACTATATCATCTAATAGAACTGTACCATCTTATAGAACTATACCATCTAATAGAACTATACCATCTTATAGAACTATACCATCTTATAGAAATATACCATCTAATAGAACTATACCATCTAATAGAACTATACCATCTTATAGAACTATACCATCTTATAGAAATATACCATCTAATAGAACTATACCATCTAATAGAACTATACCATCTAATAGAACTATACCATCTACCATCTTATAGAACTATACCATCTGATAGAACTATACCATCTACCATCTAATAGAACTATACCATCTTATAGAACTGTACCATCTTATAGAACTATACCATCTTATAGAACTGTACCATCTTATAGAACTATACCATCTTATAGAACTATACCATCTTATAGAAATATACCATCTAATAGAGCTATACCATCTAATAGAACTATACCATCTAATAGAACTATACCATCTACCATCTTATAGAACTATACCATCTGATAGAACTATACCATCTACCATCTAATAGAACTATACCATCTTATAGAACTGTACCATCTTATAGAACTATACCATCTTATAGAACTGTACCATCTTATAGAACTATACCATCTTATAGAACTATACCATCTACCATCTTATAGAACTATACCATCTAATAAAACTATACCATCTAATAGAACTATACCATCTTATAGAACTATACCATCTAATAGAACTATACCATCTTATAGAACTATACCATCTAATAGAACTATATCATCTAATAGAACTATACCATCTAATAGAACTATACCATCTAATAGAACTATACCATCTTATAGAACTATACCATCTTATAGAACTATACCATCTACCATCTTATAGAACTATACCATCTAATAGAACTATACCATCTTATAGAACTATACCATCTTATAGAACTATACCATCTAATATAACTATACCATCTAATAGAACTATATCATCTAATAGAACTGTACCATCTTATAGAACTATACCATCTAATAGAACTATACCATCTTATAGAACTATACCATCTTATAGAAATATACCATCTAATAGAACTATACCATCTAATAGAACTATACCATCTTATAGAACTATACCATCTTATAGAAATATACCATCTAATAGAACTATACCATCTAATAGAACTATACCATCTAATAGAACTA
>NC_092092.1:4486566-4494066 GCF_045679555.1 Salvelinus alpinus
GTGTCTGTTCTGTCCTGCTATCCTGTATGTGTCTCCCGAGTGGCACAGTGGTCTGAAGCACTGCCTCTCAATGATAGAGGCGTCACTACAGACCCTGGTTTGATCCCGGGCTGTATCACAACCGGCCTTGATCGGGAGTCCCATAGGGCGGCGCACAATTGGCCCAGCCTCGTCCGGGCTAGGGTAGGGGTATATAATTTGGGCTGGGGTATATAATTTGTAGTAGGGTAAGTAGTATGGTTAGAGGTATGATTAGTTGTATTGTTAGTAGTATGGTTAGTAGTATGTTGAGTAGCATGGGTTGTAGTATGTTTAGTAATATGGGTTGTAGTATGGGTTGTAGTATGGTTAGTAGTATGATTAGTTGTATGGTTAGTAGTATGGGGCGTAGTATGGTTAGTAGTATGGGTTGGAGTATGGTTAGTAGTACGGTTAGTAGTATGGTTAGTAGTATGGTTAGTAGTATGATTAGTTGTATGGTTAGTAGTATGGGGCGTAGTATGGGGCGTAGTATGGTTAGTAGTATGGGTTGGAGTATGGTTAGTAGTATGATTAGTTGTATGGTTAGTAGTATGGGGCGTAGTATGGTTAGTAGTATGGCTTGTAGTATGGCTTGTAATATGGTTAGTAGTATGGTTAGTAGTATGGGGTTGTAGTATGGTTAGTAGAATGGGTTGGAGTATGGTTAGTAGTATGGGTTGTAGTATGGCTTGTAATATGGTTAGTAGTATGGTTAGTAGTATGGGGCGTAGTATGGTTAGTAGAATGGGTTGGAGTATGGTTAGTAGTATGGGTTGTAGTATGGTTAGTAGTATGGTTAGTAGTATGGGGTTGTAGTATGGTTAGTAGAATGGGTTGGAGTATGGTTAGTAGTATGGGTTGTAGTATGGTTAGTAGTATGGTTAGTAGTATGGGGTTGTAGTATGGTTAGTAGAATGGGTTGGAGTATGGTTAGTAGTATGGGGTTGTAGTATGGTTAGTAGAATGGGTTGGAGTATGGGTTGGATTATGGTTAGTAGTATGGCTTGTAATATGGTTAGTAGTATGGTTAGTAGTATGGGGCGTAGTATGGTTAGTAGTATGGGTTGGAGTATGGTTAGTAGTATGGTTAGTAGTATGGGGTTGTAGTATGGTTAGTAGTATGGGTTGGAGTATGGTTAGTAGAATGGGTTGTAGTATGGTTAGTAGTATGGTTAGTAGTATGGCTTGTAATATGGTTAGTAGTATGGTTAGTAGTATGGGGTTGTAGTATGGTTAGTAGTATGGGTTGGAGTATGGTTAGTAGAATGGGTTGTAGTATGGTTAGTAGTATGGTTAGTAGTATGGTTAGTAGTATGGTTAGTAGTATGGGACGTAGTATGGTTAGTAGAATGGGTTGTAGTATGGGGCGTAGTATGGTTAGTAGAATGGGTTGTAGTATGGTTAGTAGTATGGTTCGTAGTATGGGACGTAGTATGGTTAGTAGTATGGTTAGTAGTATGGGACGTAGTATGGGACGTAGTATGGTTAGTAGTATGGTTAGTAGTATGGGACGTAGTATGGGACGTAGTATGGTTAGTAGTATGGTTAGTAGTATGGGTTGGAGTTTGGGGTGGAGTATGGTTAGTAGTATGGGTTGGAGTTTGGGTTGGAGTATGGTTAGTAGTATGGGTTGCACCTCTGTCACTTTGTCTTGTCACTTCCATTGTTATCAACGTTCCAGATGCCACAGCCACATTGATGTCCTAAAGTAGAACAGGAGCTAATGACTGTTTCACCCACTGATGTAGTCGAGTCACGGAACCTCGAGTCCCAACCAAGTCCCCTGTGCTCGAGTCCGATTCCAAATCCGAGTCACCAATTGTCGAGTCACAAGTCAAGTCACGAGTCCCAGTGGCTGAAGTCCGAGTCCCAGTGCTCGAGCCCTGGTCCAAGTGCTCAAGTCTAGGTCACTGGATCCACGTAAACTCAAAATAAAGTTATTTACGCTGTCAGATATAGTGTAGTGACAAGAGGAGTAATTTACCCAGTCAGATATAGAGGAGTTATTTACCCAGTCAGATATAGAGGAGTTATGTACCCAGTCAGATATAGAGGAGTTATTTATCCAGTCAGATATAGAGGAGGTATTTACCCAGTCAGATATAGAGGAGTTATTTACCCAGTCAGATATAGAGGAGTTATTTACCCAGTCAGATATAGAGGAGTTATTTACCCAGTCAGATATAGAGGAGTTATTTACAAAGTCAGATATAGAGGAGTTATTTACCCAGTCAGATATAGAGGAGTTATTTACCCAGTCAGATATAGAGGAGTTATTTACCCAGTCAGATATAGAGGAGTTATTTACCCAGTCAGATATAGAGGAGTTATTTACCCAGTCAGATATAGAGGAGTTATTTACCCAGTCAGATATAGAGGAGTTATTTACCCAGTCAGGTATAGATGAGGTATTTACCCAGTCAGATATAGAGGAGTTATGTACCCAGTCAGATATAGAGGAGTTATTTACCCAGTCAGATATAGAGGAGTTATTTACCCAGTCAGATATAGAGGAGTTATTTAACCAGTCAGATATAGAGGAGTTATTTAACCAGTCAGATATAGAGGAGTTATTTACCCAGTCAGATATAGAGGAGTTATTTACCCAGTCAGACACAGAGGAGTTATTTACCCAGTCAGACGTAGTTTTGTGACTAGAGGAATTTAGTCACTAAATTGTTTCCTATCCCTTTTCCATTCAAACCAATGAGGGTTTAGACCTTTCTAGTCAATTATCTCAGAATCATCTTTTTTCAGGTAGAACCTTATAGTTCTATAGTCACTACTTATGAGTGTCGTTCCAGTTTATGTGTTCTGTTGTGTGACGAAATTGTACACTGCCAACAATGAGTTATGTAAGAAGACTTAGATAAGTGCATGTAACATATGAAAAATACAATTTCATCTGATAAAGAAATAAATATGACTAACCAGGTTTTTATCCAACCTTTTTATGTGAATAAAGTGCATGTGTAACAGTTTAACTTTATTCCGTCCCCTCGCCCCGGGCGCCTCTGCACATATCAACAACAGTCACCCACGAAGCATCGTTACCCATCGCTCCACAAAGGCCGCGGCCCTTGCAGAGCAAGGGGAACCACTACTTCAAGGTCTAAAAGCGAGTGACGTAACCGATTGAAACGCTATTAGCGCGCACCACCGCTAACTAGCTAGCCATTTCACATCCGTTACACTCACCCCCCATTCAACATCCTCCTTTTCCGCAGCAACCAGTGATCCGGGTCAACAGCATCAATGCAACAGTTTAACTTTAGTCCTTCCCCTCGCCCCGACCCGGGCGCAAACCAGGGACCCTCTGCACACATCAACAACAGTCACCCACGAAGCATCGTTACCCATCGCTCCACAAAGGCCGCGGCCCTTGCAGAGCAAGGGGAATCACTACTTCAAGGTCTCAAAGCGAGCGACGTAACCGATTGAAACGCTTTTAGCGCGCACCACCGCTAACTAGCTAGCCATTTCACATCCGTTACACATGTCGGATTAAAAATGTCACAACAGGCCTGATGGAAGAAGCAAGTTTGTCGGTAAACTTTCCAAATGTCGACAAAACAAAATACTCTAGACAAGGTGGGATCTTTTTGTGTCTGTACAAATAATTATGCGAGAAATGTCAGTGGAAACGCTTATCACCACAAATATTGATCAACTTTGAGTCAGGCGATAATATGGTGTGTGGTCCTCCCACTACGACTCGGGAAAGAGAGCATGCAGTTTATTCGGCAACGTATGAAATAAATGATGATGATATTCACGGGGGGGGGTGAAAGTGCACAGTGATGAGCTTGATGCTTCTTTCCTTTAAGTACAGTGTATTCTGAAAGTACTCAGACCCCTTGAATTTTTCCACATTGTGTTGTGTTACAGCCTTATTCTCAAATGGATTAAATACATTTGTACATCAATCTACACACAATACCCCATAGTAAAAAACTGAAATAGCTCATTTGCGTTAAGTTTTCAGACCCTTTGCTATGAGACTCAAAATTCTGCTCAGGTGCATTCTGTTTCCATTGATCATCCTTGAGATGTTTATACAACTTGATTGGAGTCCAGCTGTGGAAAATTTAATTGATTGGACATGATTTGGAAAGGAACCAAAGTTCCTCTGTGGTAGATGGGAGAACCTTCCAGAAGAACAACCATCTTTGCAGCACTCCAACAATCAGGCCTTTAAGGTGAGTGGCCAGATGGAAGCCACTCCTCAGTAAAAGCCACATGACAGCCCACTTTGAGTTTGCCAAAAGGCACCCAAAGGACTCTCAGACCATGAGAGAAAAGATTATCTGGTCTGATGAAACCCAGATGAAACTCTTTTGCCTGAATGCCAAGCGGCACATCTGGAGGAAACCTGGCACCATCCCTACGGTGAAGCATGGTGGTGGCAGCATCATGCTGTGGGGATGTTTGTCAGTGGCATGGACTGGGAGACTAGTCAGGATCGATGGAAAGATGAACGGAGCAAAGTACAGGGACATCCTTGATGAAAACCTGCTCCAGAGCGCTCAGGACCTCAGACTGGGGTGAAGGTTCACCTTCCAACTGGACAACAAACCTAAGCAAACAGCCAAGGCAACGCAGGAGTGGCTTTGGTACATGTCTCTGAAAGTCCTTGAGGGGCCCAGCCAGAGCCCAAACTTGAACCTGATCGAACATCTCTGGAGAGATCTGAAAATAGCTGTGCAGCGACACTCCCCATCCAACCTGACAGAGCTTGAGAGGATCTGCAGAGAAGAATGGGGGAAAACTACACCAATACAGGTGTGCCAAGCTTGTAACGTCATACCAAAGAAGACTTGAGTCTGTAATCGCTGCCAATGGTGCTTCAACAAAGTACTGAGTAAAAGCTCTGAATACTTTTGTAAATGTGATATTTCATTTTTTTTATACATGCAAAAATGTCTAAAAACTATTTTGATCTTTGTCATTTTGAGGTATTGAGAGTATATTAATGAGGGGGAAAAAATATTTAATCAATCTTAGAATAACGCTGTAATGTAACAAAAAGTGGGAAAAATCCAGGAGTCTGAATACTTTATTGTCCTTCTGATGTAACTGGCAGCCGATCTAAAAGTGTTGTTTTTTTCAGGAGAAGTGAGGGGTACACTTGGGATCACCTTGGGGCCAATCTGGAGCCCATGAGCAAAGGTGCATCGGTCCAATGTGGGCAGCCTAGATGGGTCCAATGTCGTAACCCTCATTGAGCCCAAATCATGCCAATGTGGGAATGTTTGCTGGGGTGTGGGGGTGTAGGACCTTAGGAACGAATGCATTAGGACCTTAGGAACGACTGCATTTGAAAAAGTCTAATAAATCCATTGAATATAGTCTACACCATCACAATAAATCCATGATTTATTTTAGACAGGTCTAAAGGAACATGATATGAAAGAAAATGTAGTCTATTTCAGAAGAACAGAATAGCATACTCTGATTTGTCCTTTTTTTAGGCCCTGATCTGGCTCTGCCAAATGGCTGTGGGCAACACTAGTTCATTTAGCAGACAAGATTAGCTTAGAATTCATTATTTCTTATTATTTTAGAGTATGAAGAATAAAATCGAACGTAGAAAGGATATTTTCTCCAAATTATTTCCAAGGGAGTGCACACATGCGGCTAGTCTGTGTTGAGCGGTTCACAAAGAAACAGGTCCTCCTATATGCTTCATTTAGAGTTATTTATGCAACTTTAGTTGTGAGACAAACGTTGGGCTATACACACTACATTATCAAAAGTATGTGGACACCTGCTCGTCAAACACCTCATTCCAAAATCATGGGAATTAATATGGAGTTGGTCTCCCCTTTGCTGCTATTTTAGCCTCCACTATTCTGGGAAAGCTTTGCTGCAGGGACTTGCTTCCACTCAGCTGCAAGAGCATTAGTGAGGTTGGGCACTGATGTTGGGCGATTAGGCCTGGCTCGCAGTGGTCGTTCAAATGAATCCCAAATGTGTTCGATGAGGTTGAGGTCAGGGCTCTGCAGGCCAGTAAAGTTCTTCCACATCAATCTCGACAAACCATTTCTGCATGGAATTTGCTTTGTGCATGGTGGCATTGTCATGCTGAGGCATGAAAGGGCCTTACCCAAACTGTTGCCACAAAGTTGGCAGCACAGAATTGTCTAGAATGTCATTGTATGCTGTAGCATTAAGAGTTCCCTTCACTGGAACTAAGGGGCCTCGCCTGAACCATGAAAAACAGCCCCAGACCATTATACCTCACCCACCAAACTTTACAGTTGTCAATATAAATTGGGGCAAGTAGCGTTCTCCTGGCATCCGCCATATCCAGATTCATCCGTTGGAATGACAGATAGTGAAGCGTGATTCATCACTCCAGAGAATGTGTTTCCACTGCGCCAGAGTCCAATGGCGGTGAGCTTTACACCACTCGGCCATGGAAACCCATTTCATGAAGCTCCCGACGACCAGTTCTTGTTGCTTCCAGGGAACTCTTTAGTGAGTGTTGCCACCTAGGATAGATTATTTTTAAGCACTACGGGTTTCAGCACTTGGTGGTCACCTTCTGTGAGCTTGTATCGTCTACCACTTCACGTTTAAGCAGTTGTTGTTCCTAGACATTTCCACTTCACAATGACAACACTTACAGTTGACCGGGGAAGCTCTAGCCGGGCAGAAATTTGATGAACTGACTTGTTTGAAAAGTGGCATCCTATGATGGTGCCACGTTGAAAGTTACTGAGCTCTTCAGTAAGGCAATTCTACTACCAATCAAATCAAATCATATTCTATTTGTCACATGCGCCGAATACAACATGTGTAGACCTTACCGTGAAATGCTCACTTACAAGCCCTTAACCAACAATACAGTTTTGAGAAAAATAAGAGTTAAGAATAGTATTTACAAAAAACTAAAGTATAAAATAAAAAAGCAAAAATAAAATAAACAATAGTGAGGCTATATACAGTACATGGGGTTCCGGTACCGAGTCAATGTGTGGGGGCACAGGTTACTCGAGGTAATTGAGGCAATATGTACATGTAGGTAGGGGTAAAGGGACTATACATAGATAATAAATAACAAACAGCGAGTAGCAGCAGCGTAAAAGGGGGAGGGGGGGGGGGGTAATGCAAATAGTCCAGGTAGCCATTTGATTAATTGTTCAGCAGTGTTGTGCCTTGGGGGTAGAAGCTGTTAAGAAGCCTTTTGGACCTAGACTTGACGCACCGGTACCAATTGCCGTGCGGTAGCAGAGAGAACAGTCTATGACTCGGGTGGCTGGAGTCTTTGGCAATTTTTAGGGCCTTCCTCTGACACCGCCTGGTATAGAGATCCTGGATGGCAGGAAGCTTGGCCCCAGTGATGTACTGGGCCGTACGCACTACCCTCTGTAGCGCCTGCGGTAGGAGGCCAAGCAGTTGCCATACCAGGTGGTGATGCAACCAGTCAGGATGCTCTCGACGGTGCAGCTGTAGAACAATGTTTGTCTATGGAGA
>NC_092092.1:4499066-4509066 GCF_045679555.1 Salvelinus alpinus
TGCTTTGGGGACCTCTAACAGAATGTGACTGGCAGAAGGAGTGTTGTATGTGAAGGATGAAGGCTGCAGTAGATATCTCAGATAGGGGAGAGTGAGGCCTAAGGGGGAGATGTTCCCATTCCCTATTTGAACTTCATCTCCATCTCTCTCTTTTTTGTCTCTCTCTTCCTCAACACCCACCCCACACACACAGGCACATAATACAGGTTTAGTGATCTAATGATGCTTGTCTTTGGTTACATACACTGTTAAAAATCATGTTATGCCTGTGCCCACGAACACTAAGGTAACCTGCCTAAATGACTACTGACCCGTAGCACTCACGTCTGTAGCCATGAAGTGCTTTGAAAGGCTGGTCATGGCTCACATCAACACCATTATCCCAGAAACCCTAGACACACTCCAATTTGCATACCGCCCCAACAGATCCACAGATGATGCAATCTCTATTGCAATTCACACTGCCCTTTTCCACTGGGACAAAAGGAACACCTGTGTGAGAATGCTGTTTATTGACCACAGCTCAACGTTCAACACCGTAGTGCCCTCAAAACTCATCACTAAGCTAAGGATCCTGGGACTAAACACCTCCCTCTGCAACTGGATCCTGGACTTCCTGACGGGTCGCCCCCAGGTGGTAAGGGTAGGTAACAACACATCCACTACGCTGATCTTTAACACAGGGGGCCCTCAAGGGTGCATGCTCAGTCCCCTCTTGTACTCCCTGTTCACTCATGACTGCACGGTCAGGCACAACTCCAACACCATCGTTAAGTTTGCAGGTGACACAACAGTCAACGACTAGACAGCCTATAGGGAGGAGGTCAGAGACCTGGCCGTGTGGTGCCAGGACAACAACCTCTCCCTCAACGGAGCACGCCCCCATAATCATTGATGGGGCTGCAGTGGAGCAGGTTGAGAGCTTCAAGTTCCTTGGTGTCCACATCACCAACAAACTAGCATGGTCCAAGCACACCAAGACAGTCTTGAAGAGGGCACGACAAAGCCTATACCCCCTGAGGAGACTGAAAAGATTTGGCATGGGTCCTCAGATCCTCAAATGATTCTACAGCTGCACCATCGAGAGCATCCTGACTGGTTGCGTCACTGCCTGGTATGGCAACTGCTTGGCCTCCAACCGCAAGGCGCTACAAGTGTAGTGCGAACGGCCCACTGGGCCGTTTGCGAAGCCTCCTGCCAACCAGGACCTCTATACCAGGCGGTGTCAGAGGAAGGACCTAAAAATTGTCAAAGACTCCAGCCACCCTAGTCATAGACTGTTCTCTCTGCTGTCGCACGGCAAGCGGTACCGGAGCACCAAGTCTAGGTCCAAGAGGCTTCTAAACAGCTTCTACCTCAAAAGCCATAAGACTCCTGAACATCTAATCAAATGGCTACCCAGACTATTTGCATTGCCCCCCCCCCCCCCCTCTCTCTTTTACACCGCTGCTACTCTCTGCTGTTATCATCTATGCATGGTCACTTTAATAACTCTACCTACATGTACATATTACCTCAACTAACCGGTGCCCCCGCACATTGACTCTGTACCGGTACCCCCCTGTATATAGTCTCGCTATTGTTATTTTACTGCTGGTCTCTTTAACTACTTGTTACTTTTATTTCTTATTCTGTATTTTTTTGAAACTGCACTGTTGGATAGGGGCTCGTAAGTAAGCATTTCACTGTAAGTTCTACACCTGTTGTATTCGGCGACTGTGACTAATACAATTTGATTTGATCATATAATCCAGCTGTGTTGCTTTAATGGTTAAAGCAGGGTCATTTATTTAAATTATATTGCTTAACACAGCACTGTTTTTCTTACAGCACCCCTGTTGTGAAGCAAAATTTAAGTGTTTGGCTTTTCAGCTCTGCTGCCATTATAATGCTGTAAGTATACAGAGCAAAGTTTTACAGGGAGTTCTCTGTTCCTCCACTATCTCTTCCTTCAGCGACGGCTGACGGCTTTGGGTTTCTGTCCCAAATGACACCCTATTCCCTATAGAGTGCACTTCTTCTGACAACGGCCCAGAGGACACTGTTCAAAAGTAGTGCACTATGTAGGGAACATTTGGGACACTGTGTTTGTCTTTTATTAGGGATAGACTCTGGAGAGGGGGAAAGCCTTGGGTATGGCATCCATCAGTAGAAAAAAATCGTATTTCTCGCTAACGTCTCTCTGATTGGGTCAGAGTGTCTGCCAGTGGGTGGGTTACTCCTCGGGGTTATTAATGGTGGGCTGCGTGGTGTCTATGATGTTGGGCAGGAAACATGGTGTTAGCCATGATGGTTGACAGATTATAGGGAGAGAGAGAGGGACCCAGGGCTTGTGCCCTCTGGACTGCCACTGTCTCCAATAGATAACTCAAACTCTCTTTCTCTTTCTCTTTCTCTCTCACACACACACACACACACACACACACACACACACACACACACACACACACACACACACACACACACACACACACACACCAACTTCAACTCCGATACAGCACAGACATCATCTTCAGCTGTTCACAGTCCATATAACTCAGTGCCAGCTGAAGTCAGCTGCCACTGTTATTAAGCATGATAACTGTAATCACACTAGCTGCCTGCCTCCCGGGTGTACAGATTAAAGACCCTTTATTTAAAGGAGTATTAGAAAGCCTGGTAATAGTGGAGGACCAAATGAAAAAATGAATAATGAAAAAAAGAGTATGTAGATAGACAGAGAGAGAAAATGTGTATGTGTGTGTGTGTGTGTGTGTGTGTGTGTGTGTGTGTGTGTGTGTGTGTGTGTGTGTGTGTGTGTGTGTATAGCTGTGTGTGTGTGTGTGTGTATAGCTGTGTGTGCGTGTCTGTGGGCGCGGTGAGGAAATGTATAAAGTTCAGTTTTTAAGTGAGTCTTTTCCTTTCTCATTGTTGTAGCAGAAAAGCAGACGAGGGAAGAGAAGACTGAGGGAAATCTGACGTCAGGTAAGATCAACACACACACACGCACCCTGTTCACTTTTATAGTTAACTTGGCAAGTCAGTTAAGAACAAATTCTTACTTACAATGATGGCCTACCGGGGAACAGTGGGGTTATCTGCCTTGTTCAGAACGACAGATTTTTACATTGTCAGCTCAGGGATTCGATCTAGAAACCCTTTCAGTTACTGGCCCAACGCTCTAACCACTAAGGCTGTCTGCAACCACCTTACATACAGGAAATGAAGTCACACAAGCAGCAGAGAAACCTTCCCCGCTTGTCATCGTACAAACGAACGCATTCCTTGTTCACATACAGGGTGTAGTCTCAGTCACAGTCTCATATCTGCTCGATATGTATACAGCTGTTTATATAGAGCTGTGGTTTACATCCGTCTCGTTTCTATGGTCGACCATCTGTCCTGTCTATATACATTACTTACAGCAATACACACTGTAGGTGTCAGTTTCTTCACATCTTCAATTCTTATGGTTTCTACATGCATGATTTGATTTGAATTGATTTGATTTGATATGAATAGGGACCCATTGACCTTATTTCTGTCAGATTGGTGGAGAGAAAACTGCCAAATCAAATGTGATTGGTCACATACACACATGGTTAGCAGATGTTAATGCGAGTGTAGGGAAATGCTTGTGCTTCTAGTTCCGACAGTGCAGTAATATCTACCAAGTAACCTAACAAATTCACAACAACGACCTTATACACACAACTACACACAAATGTAAAAGGATGAGTAAGAATATGAACACATAAATATAAATATATGGATGAGCGATGGCCGTGCGGCACAGGAAAGATGCAGTAGAGGGTGTAGAATACAGTATATACATATGAGATGAGTCATGTAGAATATGTAAACGTTATTAAAGTGGCATTATTTAAAGTGACTAGTGATACCTTTATTAAATGCATTTATTTAAGTAGCCAGAGATTTGAGTCTGTATGTTGGCAGCAGAATCTCAATTTTATTTTATTTTATTTTTTATTACACCTTTATTTAACCAGGTAGGCCAGTTGAGAACAAGTTCTCATTTACAACTGCGACCTGGCCAAGATAAAGCAAAGCAGTTGAACAAAAGCAACAACACAGAGTTACACATAAACAAACGTACAGTCAATAACACAATAGAAAAATCTATGTACAGTGTGTGCAAATGTAAATGAGCCTGTCTCTGAAACATCCATACATTTACATGAGCCTGTCTCGGAAACACCCATACATTTACAGAGCCTGTCTCTGAAACACCCATACATTTAAATGAGCCTGTCTCTGAAACACCCATACATTTACAGAGCCTGTCTCTGAAACACCCATACATTAAAATGAGCCTGTCTCTGAAACACCCATACATTTAAATGAGCCTGTCTCTGAAACACCCATACATTTAAATGAGCCTGTCTCTGAAACACCCATACATTTACAGAGCCTGTCTCTGAAACACCCATACATTTAAATGAGCCTGTCTCTGAAACACCCATACATTTACAGAGCCTGTCTCTGAAACACCCATACATTAAAATGAGCCTGTCTCTGAAACACCCATACATTTAAATGAGCCTGTCTCTGAAACACCCATACATTTACATGAGCCTGTCTCTGAAACACCCATACATTTACAGAGCCTGTCTCTGAAACACCCATACATTAAAATGAGCCTGTCTCTGAAACACCCATACATTTAAATGAGCCTGTCTCTGAAACACCCATACATTTACAGAGCCTGTCTCTGAAACAGTCACAGTCATTCTCAGCTCACTGCTCAGAGGCTCAAAGCAGAAAGCTGTACGAGCCATATGGTGCTCAGAAAACCTTCATTTCATGTACCTCCCTCCATCCCTCCCTCCTTCACTCTTCCTCCCACCCTCCCTTCCTCTCTCCTTCCATCCCCCATCTCTCCCTCCCTCCTTCACTCTCTCCCTCAAACCCTCCCTCCCTCCTTCACTCTCTCTCTCCCTCCCTCCCTCCCTCCTTCACTCTCCCACCCACCCTCCCTTTCTCCTTCCATCCCCCATATGTCTCTCTCTCCTTCCATCCCCCATATGTCCCTCCCTCCCTTCCACCCTTCCACCCTACTTCCCTCCCTCCCTCTCTTCTTCACTCTCTCCTTCCTTCCCTCCCTCCGTGCCTGAACCTTAATGCACCGGTACCGCCTGCAGTGCGGGAGAATGGAGAACAGTCCATGTCTCGGATGGCTTGAGTCTTTGTCAATTTTTCTCAGACACCGCCTGTCATGTATGTTAAAAGTTAAAAGACAGACGACTTTGAGGTTGAGCTCTAATGCTGTGACGCTGTTGTGTTTGTTTGTGCAGGTGTGTATATGTATATATCAGTCTCCCAGTGGTCTGTGTTGAGTCTAGTACATCAGTAGGTTTTCTAGCTGGCCTACATTAATAGCTGTTTTTGTCTTTTAACTTAAAACAGCAGAGACTGTAGTAGAAAAACATCGAAGCAATCTTCTTTTTTTTTTACAGAAATTAAAGCATTGGTATGTTGAATTGGTATGTCGAATTTTATGTTCCTTTCGATGGCATAAAAGGCCCTTCTTGCCTTGTCTCTCAGATCATTCACAGCATTGTGGAAGTGACCTGTGGTGTTCATGTTTATGCCAAGGTATGTATAGTTTTTTGTGTGTTCTAGAGTAACGGTGTCTAGATGGAATTTGTATTTGTGGTCCTGGCAACTGGACCTTTTTTGGAACACCATTATTTTGGTCTTACTGAGATTAACTGTCAGGGCCCAGGTCTGACAGAATCTGTGCAGAAGATCTTGGTGCTGCTGTAGGCCCTTCTTGGTTGGGGACAGAAGCACCAGATCAACAGCAAACAGTAGACATTTGACTTCACATTCTAGTAGGGTGAGGCCGGGTGCTGCAGACTCTCAGCATGTGCTGTATAACTTGGAAATAAGAAACTTTGGTAGTATGAATCCTTCCAAGTTATTTTGTAGATTTGGAGTTTTGACTTGGAGTGAAGGTTATGTTGTGGAGGCTGCTCAGAGAGGCTGCTGCCTACATTGAGACCCAATCACTGGCCACTTTAAAAACCTTCTTGTCAATAGGGGGGCGCTGTTTTCACTTTGGAAAAAATCGTGCCCAAATTAAACTGCCTCGTACTCTATTCTAGATCGTACAATATGCATATTATTATTACTATTGGATAGAAAACACTCTCAAGTTTCTAAAACTGTTTGAATTATATCTGTGAGTAAAACAGAACTAATTTTGCAGCAAACTTCCATATAGGAAGTGAAAAATCTGAAAACGATGCTCTGTTCCAGGGCCTGCCCATTTGTGTGTTTGGCTATTGTGGTAAGCTAATATAATGCTATATTGTGTTTTCGCTGTAAAACACTTAAAAAATCTGAAATATTGGCTGGATTCACAAGATGTTTATCTTTCATTTGCTGTACACCATGTATTTTTCATAAATGTTTTATGATGAGTATTTAGGTATTTCACGTTCCTCTCTGTAATTATTCTGGCTGCTTTGGTGATATTTGTGATGGTAGCTGCAATGTAAAACTATGATTTATACCTCAAATATGCACATTTTCGAACAAAACATAAATTTATTGTATAACATGTTATAAGACTGTCATCTGATGAAGTTGTTTCTTGGTTAGTGACTAATTATATCTATATTTGGTCGGTTTTGTGATAGCTACCTATGCGGTAGAAACATGGTGAAAATATGCGGTTGAGTCTTTGGTTATTGTGGTTAGCTAATAGAAATACATATTGTGTTTTCACTGTAAAACATTTTAAAAATCGGAAATGATGGCTGGATTCACAAGATGTTTATCTTTCATTTGCTGTATTGGACTTGTGATTTCATGATATTTATATGCTATTATTTACTTGTGGCGCTATGCTAGGCTATGCTAGTCAGCTTTTACTGACGAGGATGCTCCCGGATCCGGGATGGGTGTTAATTAAAGGTTAATAAATAGATCACTAGTCACTTTTAACAATTCCACTTTAATAATGTTTACCTATCTTACATTACTCATATCACATGTATATACTGGATTTCATACCATCTATTGCACCCTGCACCTTGCCATTTATTGCACCTTGTATTTTATACCATCTATTGCACCTTGTCTACGCCGCTCGGCCATCGCTCATCCATGGACATATTCTCATTCACCCCTTTAGATTTGTGTGTATTAGGTAGTGGTTGGGGAATTGTTAGATTACTTGTTAGATTTTACTGCACTGGAACTAGAAGCACAAGCATTTAGCTACACTCGCATTAACGTCTGCTAAATATGTGTATGTGACGAATAACATTTGATTTGATTGTTGATTTGACTTGATTGGCGTGGGTCTAGGATTTTTGGGATAATGGTGTTGATGTGAACCATGACCTGCCTTTCAAGCACTTCATGGCTACATTTGTGGGCTACGGGGCGTTAGTCATTCAGGCAGGTTACTTTGGTGTTCTTGGGCACAGCGATTACGGTGGTCTGCTTGAAACATGTTGATATTACAGACTGGGTCAGGGAGAGATTGAAAATGTCAGTGAAGACACTTGCCAGCTGGCCAGCGCATGCTCTGTTTACGCGTCCTGGTAAACTGTCTGGCCCTGCGGCCTTGTGAATGTTAATCTGTTTAAAGGTCTTACTCACATCGGCTATGGAGACAGTCGTCCGGAACAGCTGGTGCTCTCATGCATAGTTAAGTGTAGTGAGAGGGGATTTACCTTTAATTGGCTTTTCTGGGCCTTTTTGGCTTGAGGACAATGGAGACATGGATTGTGTTTGTATGCCATTGAGGGTGAATGGGCAAGACACAAAATGTAAGTGCCTTTGAATGGGGTATGGTAGTAGGTGCCAGGTGCACTGGTTTGTGTCAAGAACTGCAACGCTGCTGGGTATTTCCCACTCAACAGTTTCCCGTGTGTATAAAGAATGGTCCACCACCCAAAGACATCCAGCCAACTTAAAACAACTGTTGGAAGCATTGGAGTTAACATGGTCCAGCATCCCTGTGGAACGCTCTACTCCTTGTAGAGTCCAGCCTCAACTGAAGGTGTTGCTTATGTTTGGTATACTCAGTGTATATGGGCTCTGGAGGGCTCTAGAAGGCTGTGTATGGCTGTGGATGGCTGTGGAGGGCTGTAGATGGCTGTAGAGGGCTGAGGAGGGATGCGGAGGCCTGTGAGGGCTGTGGAGGGCTGTGGATGGCTGCGGAGGCCTGTGAGGGCTGTGGATGGCTGTGGAGGGCTATGGATGGCTGTGGAGGCCTGTGCGGGTTGTGGAGGGCTGTAGGGGGCTGTGGATGGCTGTGGAGGGCTGTAGGGAGCTGTGGATGGCTGTGGAGGGCTGTAGAGGGCTGAGGAGGGATGTGGATGCCCGTGAAGACCTGTTGGGGCTGTGGAGGCCTGTGAGGGCTGTGGATGGCTATGGAGGGCTGTAGAGGGCTGAGGAGGGCTGTGGATGGCTGTGGAGGCCTGTGGAGGCCTGTGAGGGCTGTGGATGGCTGTGGAGGCCTGTGAGGGCTGTGGAGGGCTGTAGGGGGCTGTGGAGGGCTGTGGAGGCCTGTGGAGGGCTGTGGACGGCTATGGAGGGCTGTGAGGGCTGTGGAGGCCTGTGGAGGGCTGTGGGGGCCTGTGGGGGCCTGTGGAGGCCTGTGGAGGGCCTGTGGAGGCCTGTGGAGGGCTGTGGAGGCCCGTGGAGGCCTGTGGAGGGCTGTGGAGGCCCGTGAGGGCTGTGGAGGGTTGTATGGGGCTGTGGAGGGCTGTGGAGGGCTGTGAGGGCTGTGAGGGCCTTTGGAGGGCTGTGAGGGGCTGTGGAGGCCTGTGCGGGTTGTGGAGGGCTGTAGGGGGCTGTGGATGGCTGTGGAGGGATGTAGGGGGCTGTGGATGGCTGTGGAGGGCTGTAGAGGGCTGAGGAGGGATGTGGATGCCCGTGAAGACCTGTTGGGGCTGTGGATGGCTGTGAGGGCTGTGGATGGCTATGGAGGGCTGTAGAGGGCTGAGGAGGGCTGTGGATGGCTGCGGAGGCCTGTGGAGGCCTGTGAGGGCTGTGGATGGCTGTGGAGGCCTGTGAGGGCTGTGGAGGGCTGTGGAGGCCTGTGGAGGGCTGTGGACGGCTATGGAGGGCTGTGAGGGCTGTGGAGGCCTGTGGAGGCCTGTGGAGGGCTGTGAGGGCCTGGGGAGGCCTGTGGAGGCCTGTGGAGGACTGTGGAGGCCCGTGGAGGCCTGTGGAGGCCTGTGGAGGGCTGTGGAGGCCTGTGAGGGCTGTGGAGGGTTGTATGGGGCTGTGGAGGGCTGTGGAGGGCTGTGAGGGCTGTGAGGGCTGTGAGGGCCTTTGGAGGGCTGTGGAGACCTGTGGAGGCCTGTGAGGGCTGTGGGTGGCTGTGGAGGCCTGTGGAGGCCTGTGAGGGCTGTGGTTGGCTGTGGAGGCCTGTGGAGGGCTGTGGAGGCCTGTGGAGGGCTGTGAGGGGCTGTGGAAGCCTGTGGAGGCCTGTGGAGGGCTGTGGAGGCTTGTGGAGGCCTGTGAGTGCTGTGGATGGCTGTGGGGGGCTGTGGAGGGCTGTGGATGGCCTGTGGAGGCCTGTGGAGGGCTGTGGAGGCTTGTGGAGGCATGTGAGGGCTGTGGAGGCCTATGAGGGCTGTGTAGTAGTAGTCTGTGGCTAAGGCTTGTTAGCGGGACATTAACACCTGGATTCCGTGGCATTAATGGCATTACATGAAGAGAATAAGATAGGAGGAGATGAGGAGATGAGGAGATGAGGAGATGAGAGGGCCCCTTCTCTCTCTTGTGTCTCTTGCCCCCTCCCTCTGTCTCTCGCTTATCTCTCGCTCATCTCATCCTCTCTCTTTCTTCCCCTCTCTCTGAACTCTCTCTCTCCCGCTCTTTCCTCCTCTCTCTTTCTTCCCCTCTCTCTGCTCCTCTCTCTCTCTCTGTCTCTCTCTCTCTCTTCCCTCCTTCCCCCCCCTCTCTCTCCCCCTCTTCTTCTCTCTCTCTCTCTCTCTCTCTCTTCCTTTCTCTCTCTCTCAATTCAATTCAA